>NC_092227.1:43752415-43942415 GCF_036320965.1 Panulirus ornatus
CAAAATTCCTGTCAGATGAGGAGCAGAGGCGAGTTCTGCATCGCGGGTAAGATCATCAGGAGACCTTTCACGGTGAAAGCCACAATGATGGTCTAAGAGAAAGGAATTCGATTCTAAGTTTTAAAGGAGATCAATGTGAAGCTTTTTTTTCTTTTACAGAGCAAATGCGAGTCAGGGCGACGGCTAGAAGGGTTCCAGCAGTCGTGTTAGGGATGGGCTGCAGTATGGTATGCTCTCAAGAATGGAATGTTTGGACTAACAAGGATTGATATATATATATATATATATATATATATATATATATATATATATATATATATATATATATATATATATATATATATATATATATATGCCACAAGCATCTTTTGCGCAATCCATCACTGACTCCCTAAATACATCCCATTCCTCCCCCACTCCCCTTACTTCCATTGTTCTCACCTTTTTCCATTCTGTACACAGTCTCTCCTGGTACTTCCTCACACAGGTCTCCTTCCCAAGCTCACTTACTCTCACCACCTTCTTCACCCCAACATTCACTCTTCTTTTCTGAAAACCCATACAAATCTTCACCTTAGCATCCACAAGATAATGATCAGACATCCCTCCAGTTGCACCTCTCAGCACATTAACATCCAAAAGTCTCTCTTTCGCACGCCTGTCAATTAACACGTAATCCAATAACGCTCTCTGGCCATCTCTCCTACTTACATAAGTGTACTTATGTATATCTCGCTTTTTAAACCAGGTATTCCCAATCATCAGTCCTTTTTCAGCACATAAATCTACAAGCTCTTCACCATTTCCATTTACAACACTGAACACCCCATGTATACCAATTATTCCCTCAACTGCCACATTACTCACCTTTGCATTCAAATCACCCATCACTATAACCCGGTCTCGTGCATCAAAACCACTAACACACTCATTCAGCTGCTCCCAAAACACTTGGGAGGTGGGTTGATTAGAAAGGGTAGTGAGTGGTGGGATGAAGAAGTAAGAGTATTAGTGAAAGAGAAGAGAGAGGCATTTGGACGATTTTTGCAGGGAAAAAATGCAATTGAGTGGGAGATGTATAAAAGAAAGAGACAGGAGGTCAAGAGAAAGGTGCAAGAGGTGAAAAAAAGGGCAAATGAGAGTTGGGGTGAGAGAGTATCATTAAATTTTAGGGAGAATAAAAAGATGTTCTGGAAGGAGGTAAATAAAGTGCGTAAGACAAGGGAGCAAATGGGAACTTTAGTGAAGGGCGCAAATGGGGAGGTGATAACAAGTAGTGGTGATGTGGGAAGGAGATGGAGTGAGTATTTTGAAGGTTTGTTGAATGTGTCTGATGATAGAGTCGCAGATATAGGGTGTTTTGGTCGAGGTGGTGTGCAAAGTGAGAGGGTTAGGGAAAACGATTTGGTAAACAGAGAAGAGGTAGTGAAAGCTTTGCGGAAGATGAAAGCCGGCAAGGCAGCAGGCTTGGATGGTATTGCAGTGGAATTTATTAAAAAAGGGGGTGACTGTATTGTTGACTGGTTGGTAAGGTTATTTAATGTATGTATGGCTCATGGTGAGGTGCCTGAGGATTGGAGGAATGCATGCATAGTGCCATTGTACAAAGGAAAAGGGGATAAGAGTGAGTGCTCAAATTACAGAGGTATAAGTTTGTTGAGTATTCCTGGTAAATTGTATGGGAGGGTATTGATTGAGAGGGTGAAGGCATGTACAGAGCATCAGATTGGGGAAGAGCAGTGTGGTTTCAGAAGTGGTAGAGGATGTGTGGATCAGGTGTTTGCTTTGAAGAATGTATGTGAGAAATACTTAGAAAAGCAAATGGATTTGTATGTAGCATTTATGGATCTGGAGAAGGCATATGATAGAGTTGATAGAGATGCTCTGTGGAAGGTATTAAGAATATATGGTGTGGGAGGCAAGTTGTTAGAAGCAGTGAAAAGTTTTTATCGAGGATGTAAGGCATGTGTACGTGTAGGAAGAGAGGAAAGTGATTGGTTCTCAGTGAATGTAGGTTTGCGGCAGGGGTGTGTGATGTCTCCATGGTTGTTTAATTTGTTTATGGATGGGGTTGTTAGGGAGGTAAATGCAAGAGTTTTGGAAAGAGGGGCAAGTATGAAGTCTGTTGGGGATGAGAGAGCTTGGGAAGTGAGTCAGTTGTTGTTCGCTGATGATACAGCGCTGGTGGCTGATTCATGTGAGAAACTGCAGAAGCTGGTGACGGAGTTTGGTAAAGTGTGTGGAAGAAGAAAGTTAAGAGTAAATGTGAATAAGAGCAAGGTCATTAGGTACAGTAGGGTTGAGGGTCAAGTAAATTGGGAGGTGAGTTTGAATGGAGAAAAACTGGAGGAAGTTAAGTGTTTTAGATATCTGGGAGTGGATCTGTCAGCGGATGGAACCATGGAAGCAGAATTGGACCATAGGGTGGGGGAGGGGGCGAAAATTCTGGGAGCCTTGAAGAATGTGTGGAAGTCGAGAACATTATCTCGGAAAGCAAAAATGGGTATGTTTGAAGGAATAGTGGTTCCAACAATGTTGTATGGTTGCGAGGCGTGGGCTATGGATAGAGTTGTGCGCAGGAGGATGGATATGAGATGTCTGAGGACAATGTGTGGTGTGAGGTGGTTTGATCGAGTAAGTAACGTAAGGGTGAGAGAGATGTGTGAAAACAAAAAGAGCGTGGTTGAGAGAGCAGAAGAGGGTGTTTTGAAATGGTTTGGGCACATGGAGAGAATGAGTGAGGAAAGGTTGACCAAGAAGATATATGTGTCGGAGGTGGAGGGAACGAGGAGAAGAGGGAGACCAAATTGGAGGTGGAAAGATGGAGTGAAAAAGATTTTGTGTGATCGGGGCCTGAACTTGCAGGAGGGTGAAAGGAGGGCAAGGAATAGAGTGAATTGGAGCAATGTGGTATACCGGGGTTGACGTGCTGTCAGTGGATTGAATCAAGACATGTGAAGCGTCTGGGGTAAACCATGGAAAGCTGTGTAGGTATGTATATGTGCGTGTGTGGACGTATGTATATACATGTGTATGGGGGGGGGGGGGGGGGGCCATTTCTTTCGTCTGTTTCCTTGCGCTACCGCGCAAACGCGGGAGACAGCGACAAAGTATAAAAAAAAAAAAAAAATATATATATATATATATATATATACGGGTACATAAAAGAAACCTCTCCGTTACTTGATAGTTGACAATGTTCATGTAAGATTACCATAGGGGCCCGTAAGCCATGGTTTAAGTAAAGTCCTTTAATGAGAACATCAATGACCCAACTAGGCCAATGGACTGCCAAGCATACTGTGACCAATCTCTTTCCTGTAGGCTAAGGAAAGGCCGTTTATATTCTTGCATATGATAATCAAAACACTAATTCACAAGTTTAAGGGAAATGTGATTAATGCGCTTAAACACTCCAAAGCAAGGAGTACGCTGTTGTTCTGCCGCGCTACATGATATTTGACTAGCGGCTTTTCTTCGTCATTGGTGGTAAAAGTTCACTTGGTAAGAGTCCACTTAAGGGGAGCATTAACTGGTCACACATGTCCTTCCGGTCAGGTTGGTGTGTACGTGCATGGGGATCCGGGCGTGCAGCAGTCTTCGCTAAGCAATGGCCAACGTTCCCCAGGTCAAGTCGGCTTGTACGTGCACTATCCACATGCAGCGCCGTACGCCCAGCGCACGTCCTTGGTACAGCTCACCGTTTCCGTCCACACACTAAGATTCTCTTGTAGCCCCTGTTGGCGCGCGGTCACTACTATTGCTTTACCCCTACTCTTGTTTGACCCTTACTAGTACCCTGTTAGAATTGAAGTTATCAGTGTCTCGTGTAGACATATTGACTCGTTACCTTTACTGGGGGATGACCATTGTACACTTTATAAAGACATCCTGTGTAACAGTTAGGTATGGCTGACCGGGATTCTTTGTAGATGTTAGGGTTATACCCCCCCCCCCCCTGACTGGGCAAACTGTCTCCTAGGTGGCTGCACACTCACTGACCCTCGTCTGTTTTGCGTAATGCAGGATGCTGTTTATTGTACCAAGGCAGTTATTTGTTTCCTTGGTTAAATACTCTACTAATTCGCCTTTTCACTTTTCCACGCTCGATATATTTTCGTTGTCGCTTTGGCACTTTCATTGTTCTTGCAACCTGAAGTTTTATTCACAAATGAATTAACAAATTTACAAGATTATCGTTAAATCTATAACCTCTCGGTGCGTGAGTGGGCGTGTGGTTCATAACCCGGGCGACATAGGCCTTACTGAAGTAGGCTTAATGTTTACACGCACACACACACACACACACACACGTGTATTTGTGCGTGTGTGTGTGTGTGTGTGTGTGTGTGTGTGTGTGTGTTAGTTACCGGGCTCCGTCTGCTCATGGTTGCACCACGAATGATGAATCACCTTTGGCAAGGCTGTACCACTGTGGGTACAATCTCGTCAAAGAACCTGTCACGCCAGAATTTGGCTTGATGGATTTAATGCCGGTTTCTCCGTCGAGTTTACCGTGCTCATCCAGTGAGCGGTAGCACACAAGGGTTACATAAGGTCACAAGAGGTCTTTATCAGACCCCAGTGGTTTAATGATACATTGGTGGCTCGAAACTTGGTTCTTTTACACAAGCGTCATTACATACATTACTTAGTCTTTCATATAAATTTTACCGACTAGATGCAAGAGGTGGATACAAACAAGATTTCCGGTATCCTGCTGACAGTGTATGTCATTTCTTGCAGGGTTTGTTTAGACATCTCATTAAAAGGCTCGAAAAGAATCTACATTTCCCTGCTGCTGAAAGTAGCACAGCCATGGGCTGCTGGTGCCTTTAAGAAAGAGAACCTGGGTAACACCGAGACACCTTCTTAGGAATTGGTCCTATGATGAATATGAATATATTATCCCTGGGTTAGGGGAGAAAGAATTCTTCCTCCGTATTCCCTGCGGGTCGTAGAGGGCGACTAAAAAGGGGCAGGAGCTGGGGGCTGAAAACCCCCTTCCCTTCCTGTAGTTCAGTTTTTAAGAGGGTTTAGAAGGTACTAAACAGAAGTCCTCATCCTCTTCGAAGGCTCAGGCTGGGGTGTCTAAATATGTGTGGATGTAACCAAGACGAGAAAAGTGGAGAGATTAGATAGTATATTTGAGGAAAGAAACCTGGCTTTTCTAGCTCATAGTAAAACAAAGCTCTCAGGTAAAGGGGAAGAATGGGTTTAAAAATATCTTGGGAGTAGAGTCAAGGGTTAGAAAGAGGATAAGGGCCAAGGAAGGAGTACCATTACTCCTCATGCAGTTTGTGGGAGTGTGTAACAAAGTAAATTCTAGATTGCTTTGGGTGAAAATGAAAGTTGATGGCCATAGATGGGTGATTATTAGTGCTTATGCACCAGGCCATAAGAAGAAAGATCCTGAGGCAAGTGTTTTGGGAGCAGCCGTGTGAGTGTCAGCAATTTTGATGTTAAAGGCTGGATATTAGTTATGGTTAATTTGAGTGTGAAGGTGAGTAATGTGGCGGTTAAGGGTATAATTGGAGATGTGGGATATTTAGTGTCATTATTGGAAATGGTGAACGGCTTGTGGATTTGTGCTGGAAAAGGACTGGTATTTGGGAATACCTGCTTTAAAAAGATGAGCATACATAATACGTATGTGAGGAGATATAGTCAGCGAGCATTATTGGATTGTATGTTAATTGATAGGCATGTAACGGAAAGACTTTTAGATGTAGCATTGCTGAGAGGGGCAACTAGTGAGATGTCTGATCATTATTTTGTAGAGACAACGGTAAAGCTTAAGAGGTTTTTTTGGGAAAGAGGGAATAATATCGGTGAGAAGGGAGTTGTGAGAGTAAGTGAGCTTGTGAAATAGACTTGTGTGGTGATAACATAATATTTGATGTCGATTAGCAAAAGGAGAGAAATTGAAATAAGGTGAGTGGATGAGGAATGGGAAGGAGTGTTGGAAGTAGTTTTGACTTCTGCAAGAAATGCATGTCGCATTCGAGAAAGTGGGAGGTAGGGTGCTTAGAAAGTGTAGTGACTGGTGGGATGAAGAAGTTGCTGGTGAAAGAGAAAAGAGACGTTTGAGTGGGACTTACAGGGAAGGAGTGCAAATGATTAGGGGATGTATAATTGAAGGCGGCATGAGGTGAAGAGGAATGAGCAGGGGTTGAAAAGAGGGCAATTTTGATTTTCTTTTGGTTGGGATGAGCGAAAACAATTAACTTTGGGGGAATAAGATGTTTGGAAGGAGGCAACTGAATGGAAACGTTAGTAAAGGGGGGTAAGTGGATGTGATAACAGGTAGTGATGAAGTGAGGAGGAGAGGGAGAGAGTATTTTGAGGGTCTGTTGAATGTGTTTGATGATGGAATGGCTGATGTAAGGTGTTTAGGTCGGGTTGTAATGCGAAGTAAGAGTCAGTATTTTGGTGAAGAGAAGAGGTGATGAAAGGCTTATGTAAGATGAAATGTGGCAAAGTGATGGGAGTGGATGGTATTGTAATTGAATTTATTGAGAAAGTGAGTGACATGTTGTAGATAGATTGGTAAGGATTTTCAGTGTATGTATGGGTCATAGCGAGGTGACTGAGGATTGGTGGAGTGCATCTGTGATGCCATTGTATAAGGGCTAGGGGGATAAAGGTGTGTCCAAAATACAGAGCCATAAGTTGAGTATACCTGGGAAGTTCTATGGGAGAGCCTTGATTGAGGGTGAAGGCATGTAAGGAGCATCAGATTGGGGAGGAGCAGTGTGATTTCAGTGGTGGTAGAGGATGTGTGGATCAGGTGTTTGCTTTACGGAATGTGTGTTAGAAATACTTAGGGAAGAAGATAGAATTGTATGTGGCATTTATGGACTTGCAGAAGGCGGATGATATTGGTGTTATGGATGTCTTGTGGAAAATCTCGAGATACTGTGTGGAGAAATTCTGCTACAGGGAATTGGTTTTTATCAAGGGTGTAAGGAATGTGTACGAGTAGGAAGAGAGGAGAGTGGATAGTTCCAAGTGAAGGTTGGTGCGCGGCAGGGGTGTGTTTTGCCACCATGGTTGATTTGTTTATAGATGAGGTGGTGAGGGAGGTAAATTCGAGAATCGTGGAGAAATGGGCGAGTATGCAGACTCTGGGGGATGAGAGGGCCTGGCAGTTGTTGTTTGCTGATGATACACCACTGATGGCGAATTCGTGCGGGAAGCTGCAGGAGTTAGTGACTGAGTATGGATGAGGTTGTGATAGAAAGAAGTTAGGAGTAAATGTGAATGAAATAAAGGTTGTTAGGTTTAGCAGGGTTGAGTGACAGGTTAGCTGGGATGTGAGTTTGATTGGAGAAAAGTTAGAGGACGTTAAGTATTGTACATACCTGGGAATGAATATGGCAGTGAATGAAACCGTGGAAGAGAAAGCGAGTCAGAGGGTGGATAAGGGGGCAAGGGCCTTAGGACCGCTGAAGAATGTGTGGAAGGAGAGAGAGCATTCTCTAGGAAGGCAAAAGTGGATGTGTTTGAAGGAATAGTGGCCCCAGCAATGTTATATGGGTGCGAGGTATGGGCCGTACATAAAGTTGTGTGAAGGAGGGTGGATGTGTGGAAAATCAAATGCTTGAGGACAATATGTAGTGTCAGGTGGCTTAATCGAATTAGTAATGAAAGGGCAAGAGAGATGTGTTGTAATAAAAGTGTGGTTTAGAGCTGAAGAAGTTGTGCACGGGACAGACTGAATTGGAACGATGTGGTATACTGGGGTCGACGTGCTGTCAATGGACTGAACCAGGGCAAGTGAAGCGTCTGGGGTAAGCTGTAGAAAGTTTTGTGGGGTCTGATTGTGAATAGAGAGCTTTGGTTTCGGTGCATAACACTTGGCAGATAGCGAATGGATGTGAGCGGATGCGGCCTTTCTTTGTCTGTTCCTGGCGCTACCTCGCTAACACAGGAAACTGAGATAAAGTGTGGAGGAGAGAAATGATTATATATATATATATATATATATATATATATATATATATATGTATATATATATATATATATATATATATATGCGCACACACACACACACACACACACACACACACACACGAATCACAGTTTATAAAGATCGTTGTGACGGGACTAGACGTTCTTTTAACAAGAGAAGATTGGGCAAATTTGAAGGAATTGGATGTAGTGTGTGTGTGTGTGTGTGTGTGTGTGTGTGTGTGTGTGTGACCTCGTAGCGGAGAGGCAGGTGGCGTTCCTCATGCTTCGTGCCTTTGCTTGATTAGTTAAGCTTGGTTACCAGATGGCAGAGAATGTTACGCGACTGAAGTAAGTCTCCATTGTTCATTAACCTCCGGAGCACGAAGGCGCGATCTCTGAGCATAACGGTACGACTACCAAGCACGACCTTACGACGTGACCTTAAAGGATCAAATCAGAGGTCACGCAGTCATACTCAAGGACGATAGCGTCATGTTCAATGATGGTACCTTTGTGATGATAGGGTCAAGATGAGCGAGGTGAAACTCTAAATGAATGCCAACACTTGAACATCTCGTGTACTAGATCCGACAGGAGTGTGTTGGGAAGGCAGGAAGTGCTGTTGGCCAACAGTCTCCGCCCGTTACAACGGCGGCAGCCCAGGGGACACAGTGGTTGCCTATTACCTCAGCTTACGTAAGCCCGCACCACTGTGGAGGTGTCTGGTGCGTAGCCGTTGTCTTTCTCTTATCAGTTTCATAAAGTCTGTTTTTCCTTTGTTTCTAATGTTTCATCCATACGTACGTGCTCTAGGAAGGAGGTGTAGAGAATGGTGGACGAATCATACATGAAAATCCTGCATGGTATGTGTGGATGTGTCATGGTGTTTTCGCTATGGGTTAAATGAAGGCGTTGTTCGTGTTTGGGTTACTGTATAGTTAACTACGTAAAATCTAGCTGTTCTCTACATGTAGTGTTGACTTAGGTCGTCAGAGGGATTGGAATGCGCCCGTTATGCGGTCGTGTACATCGTGAGAGTTTATGTGGTCTTGAAAATATTTCTGACAACTAAAGATGGTGGTAAAGATTTTTCGATTGATGGATGTGTAGCGTGACCTTGACAGCCTTCACGACTGTGGTGGTCGATAGCCCAAGCTTCTGACCGACAGACCGCACGTTAGCCAGGTGTGGACAGCCACAGTCAGGTCCTCTTAGGAAAATTACAGATGCCTTAATAGGTGAACGAGTATCTTCTTGCGAGTACCCACTTGCGAATACTTTCGAGCAGATACACCCAAAATGGCGGAGTTAGCGCGATGCCGCCATCGCACGTGTTGCTTGATGTGCAAGACTGTTGTTCCCAGCTGCCACCGGCATTATATAATCATCGATTCCCTTGGCTCGTCTGGGACTGATTTCAACCATATATCAAGTTAGGGATATAAATCAGGGGGGGAGACCCTGATGTGTCCGTCAGTCGTGCGTCCGGGTTGTCAAGAGGAAGATTAAGGCTTGACTTAGAGGGTCTTGTGGGATATGAAGATCACCGGCGACTGGGTAATGTTTATGTCTAGACGGAGGCAGACGCCACACGCAGCCCTCACACGGAACCCTAGGCACCAACCACGGCAACCTTCCTCCACCCGTGTGGCTACTACGTAAACAGGAACGAACATACTCGTACCCCGGATGTCTCTCGCCCCACAACAGGACGAACACCTCACACCCCCACAACAGGATGAACACACCCCACAACAGGATGAACACTTCACACCCCACAACAGAAGGAACACCTCGCACCACACCCATCAATCCTAACGCTCGTCCTGACCTAGATCCCTGACCACCGCTCCAGTCCGTAAAGGCTTGAGGACTCTGACTTTTCAGGAACCACACACCAACCTTCCTTACAACTACTGATGACAGGTTCTGGCAGGGGTTCGAATCTTTCATCACGGAAAATTATGGCGATTCTGTTGGTTGCGGTTAAGTGAGGAAGACGACTCGTCGTCCCTCCCTCTGTCTGATAGATCGATGTACCAGACTTTTGATAACTGGTTCGGGAACATGAGACTCGTCAGGTTTCCATCGGATATTGAGGACGGAACGCTGATAACGTTTGTTGTGGGAGGAGATGAAGGGGTTCAGCCAGAGCGAGTGTTTCAGGGATGGTGGTGGTTTCGACACCTAGCGGAGGCCCCGTGCATCAGGGACGACGTGAAACGTCCACACACCCATCTCGCCTACGAAAGGTAAAGAGAAAGGACACTTGTTCTCTCTTTGCACATTTAGTTTATTGAGACTTACCCTATAATATTCAGGCATCCGATACGGCTAACAAGCTTATTACGATACAGCTTACGTTATCAGAGCATAAGCTGATACTCTTAGTTACAGGGCTCATTAAGAGGTCAACTTCGGTATAATATTTCTTGTATTAGAATCGCTTTTGGATTTCATCGTGATTTATAATGGATGACGTAATTGGGTTACCTAACGAAATACTGTACTGGTGTTGTGAAAGTTTGTTCGTCTATGAGTAATGTCTCGGGTATACATGCCAGGTGAGGTTACCCAATGATGCAAGGTGATGACAGAACAGATAGTGCTAACCACTACAGTAATCACTCATTTCAATTGTTCGTGATCTCATTTTGCACGTGTGTTTTGTAAACTGATACTAGGCCAGTATCACTTTATAACTTGTTTATTCTCTTATCAGCAAAGGCCGTCAGGTAGATATCAGTGTGGTGGTTCATATTACTGAAAGGTCTCGGTAATTCCCATGGTGTAAAATGCTCCACGAACTCCATATCCTTACTCAGCCTGAAGAGTCCACGTATGATCGTACTGCATAACCCCATGGAACCCCAGTACCCCCTTTGCGGGGCTGCTCCTGCTTCAAGGCCACGTTTCAAATAAAAGCAAGGAAATAAAGGTCGTCTTTGAAGACTGTACTCCTTTTCCTCCAGTGACAAAGGTACCACCTCGCGCAGATGAGTTTTTCTCTCAAGATGTTAAGCACAAACAACTGGAATCTTGTAACATCGGGTAAATGACATAGACGAGTTCCTCCCTGGTGAAGATATTGGAAGAGAAACAAGAAATACTTTGCTGGGACGCAAGATTACATATGTGTCAATATTCCTAAAAATATTACCATTTCAGTTACAGGATCATATCGCGACGTCTCACGTGATAAGAGTGATTGCACATCACACATTTCACCGACGTTATTAAATTCTCGAGTAATGCACCGTGGATGGTAATCCTGTACTACCAGGAATCGTGCAGATTGCCAAAGTCACACTAACTTGCAACCATTGATCACTGCAGCACGATCCTTCGGCACTGCGACACGGCCTACGGGTATGATTGCATGACCTTTAACCTGGGTCACTGTTTATGTCAACACATGCAATGTGTCTTGTGGTTTTTGTTTGAAGGTACGTACCATCGAGTTCGAGAGACTGAGATGGATTTGAAAGAGAAGCAGATACGATAGGGTGAAATATATTTGAAATTGTTCAAGCATGGATAAAGTGTTTTTGAATGTTGTATAATGATCTGATTCCTTCTTGATGTTTGCTGTACAATTCTTGTTGGTCGCCACCTCAGAAGGCTGTGCTTCCGTTTTCTGTGGTGTTTAGGTCTACCCGTATGTGGGTTCTCCGCATCTTGTGTGCCAGGGGTCTCCGAACGCACGGAGAGGAATGCCGGTCATTCAGGCAGGCGTGAGACGTGTGCTACACCTTGTAGTACCTCTTGGCATCCATGGCGATCAGGCAGGCCCACGTGATGCTCACAAACTGTGGCAGGAGAAACGAGGATGTGATATGAAGACCAATACGGATCCTACCTGCGACGCCTCTACACCGAAAGTACATGTATAGGTATTCTGGTACTCTCGTGTATGATTGTCGAGAGATTTTGACTGTGAGTGTCCTGACCGGGCATCAGTTGAAGCCAAATGTAAACGAGAAATGTGATAACACTCGTGAATGGATTTAAGTCAATGAATGTTCAGTGATGTTTATCGAGCCCCTACAGGACTCGATCGTTGTGGTGAGCGAATAAAAACTTTTAGCATGCATGACCCATCCACCTTCATGTTGTCGATACTGTACGCTGTATAAAGAAAGATAATTGTTAGTACAGGTTATTGGTTACTTAATGGGTTGTTATCTCGGAAACTTTAGATAACGGGCAAGATTTGTGTGGTTGTTACAAGCACGAGCACAATTTATTATTACTCGCAAGACAACGGGAAAACTAATGTTAACAGAGAATTGACTTCCATCTTTGGACGTGTTGTTGATATACTAGTAACACTACAAGTGTTACTTGAGGTGGAGGTTGGGACCAGACTGGAGTATACATGGAGAACAGTCTAGATGTAATAGATGGAACTATAAGTTTTATTATGCGACCAGGTACATACATGTTCCTGTTATTGCTTCAACAAACTGTCACCATTTTAGATCACATCTGTCCGCATGATTACAAATATATTTCGAATACCTAAACCTGCTAGGATATTTCTCTCTCTCTCTCTCTCTCTCTCTCTCTCTCTCTCTCTCTCTCTCTCTCTCTCTCTCTCTCTCTCTCTCTCGCGGTGAGCGCTATGCGCTAGCCCTGCCATTCTGGCAAAATCTCCTCCTAGATGCTCGAAGAGGAGCACTTGTTATTTTTACTGTTTACTTAACCGTGTATAGATGTTGCTGGAACTGATGGTTAACCTAAAATGGTCATGGCGCTCGCTTGGATAGTCCGATTGGGAAAGTCATTCAGATGATCCCATAACTATTCCAAATGATCCTGGAACTTGTCTTCACTCTATTGACCTCAGAACTATGATCTTGGAATTTTTCTGAATAGCTCTGGGATTATGAATGTGAACGTCAGAGTGCTTGAATGAACTGAGACAACAGTGGGTAAACTTAGAAATTTTTTTTCGTGCTGTTGATTGTAGAACTCTGGGTATTGGTCTTCAACCTCGACTCACGATCTGTCTGCCAAACTCGGCTGGAAGATCTGGAATGAACGCGGACGATCCTGGAAGTAGGAGGCCCAAGGGATCATCTACTTCCAGGATCGTCCACGTTAATTCCAGATCATCCGCTGGCAGATCTTGAGGAGAGTTCCAGAATCACTGTCCAGAGTTGTACCATCACCTGAGAGAAAATTTTCAAAATTTACGTCTTTATCGAGATGATTGTAGGCTCGCAATGCTCATCCCAGACCTTTACCTTGGACGATGGTGCTGGACTCTCGGCTGTGATCTACAGTTGTGTTTAATGATTCTAGACCAATGGTTTCCAAGATAGGGTTCAAGGACATGAAGCCTCACTAGAGGTTATGCTAGTCTATGTTTCGAAGAGGAGCAAAAGATATATTGCCATTCGGCTGTTTGGTTTAAGCAAAACCCTGCTTTAGTACTCGAGGTTCGCCCAAAATTTACGTCATTTTGTTAAAGCTTTTCAGTTTGGATATTAAGAACTAAAATCTATTTTGATAAGGAAATGAATCATCGAGAGAGGGTACGGAATGTCTTACACTGAAGCCGTCAACTTGCGTAGATAATCCTATAATTCTTAGATGTGTTCCTCGAGCTTTGAACTGTTACAGACGAGCTTAGGAGTCTTACGAGATGGGTATAAAACTCTGAGAGTTACTCGTAAATGAACCCATAATACCTAGAGATGGCTCTACATACTTAAGAGAGGAGCATAGAACTTTTGGAGTTAAGTGAACGTGTAGAGATGAACCTGATAAGCTTGGTACTTTAAAGATGATCTTGGTACTCACTAGAATGATCTTTGATCCTCGTTTAATGAAGAACTAAACCTGAAGTCTGGTCAAAACATACCCAAAGGAATGAAAAAAATCTTCCAGACATCCCCAGAATGATTTTGGTCTCGTTTGATTCAAACAATGAAGATTCTCATGGGAACGTCCCCAGTGGAATGAAAGTCTCCCAGACAATTCCAGAGCTCACCTGGATGCTGGCGATTGCGAGGGTGAGGATGATGAGAGCAGTGCAGACTCCGTTGAGGGCCGAGGTGACGAAGGCTAGACAACCCACAGTGTAGACCTTCTTGTCCACGTGGGGATCCTGCAGTAGACCCATGCCGCAGCCCTGTGTCCTGTTCCTGCAGCAGCCGTCGGCTACGTTGGTGCCATTGCCATACCTGAAGTGCGCCCAGTCTTGGTAGTCGTAGATACCACAGCAGTGGGTCTGCGAGAGGAGGGACATGCGACGCTTGTCATTTCCAGCTGGGTATGATAGCGTCATCTGGGAACTGTAGATGTCCAGTGGTAGATTAATGAAGACAGATGATACGATAGCGTCATCTAGGAAACGTAGATGCCCAGTGGTAGATTAATGAAAACATATGATAGCGCCATCTGGGAACTGTAGATTTCCAGTGATAGATTAATGAAGACAGAAGATAGGATATTTTTGCCAATTTTCACGACCGCGCGAGCTTAGGTCGCACTATCACACGCAAGGATCCTGCTAGAGGTGTTGTTAAAGCCAATCTAAATGTAAATGCTCTAGGGCACCTGCCTCATGTAACCTGTCGACGTGGTTTAAATCTTACTTTTGCACCACTAATTTCTTTTTGCAGATTGCAATTAATTACTAACGCCAGTAGAGCGAGGCCGACACGAGATACGACAAATCTTTACTTTGAAATTTAGTTGGATTAATTGTGTTGCATGAATTTCGTTTAATATGAGTAAATATTTTAATTTCTTAATGACTGGACCATGTTGCAATATCATTTGTTTAAAGAGTGGGAGATTCATGATAATTATTCATCTTGTTAATGTTACTAATGCCCATGAGAGCTTTTAAAGATTATTAACTTTACTCAAAAGGTAACTTTAATGAATTGGTTTATTCATTTTATTATTTACAGTTTTTTTTTTTCAAATTCTGGCGAACATGATGGAGAGTACATAGCTGTCATACTGCAAGTTATTTGTGCAAGTCAAAATGTAATATTTCGTCTACGTTCGTTGTCAATAGATCCAGCCTAGGCTGAGCCAGTCCATGCCCATAGAAAAGTGGAGAGAAGGCGACCTTTCAGAACTTACTATGTGCTGGATCAGGTCGAGGTCGTTTGTGAGGCGTGGGTCGTCCCCGCCGTAGTTGTTGAAGATGGAAGACATGCCCGCCACGATGAAGGCTGACCACCCGTACGTGTAGACCAGCATGACCACGCCCAACGCCACCACGCCCACCAGCAGCACAGACACTATGACCGCGTACTGTTATTGGCGAGTTGGCTAGCGTTAGAAGGGGTGCCAGGACTCCTCGCCATGTGAACAATATGGACCTAGTAAACTGTGGATCATTGTTATTACATATTTCTTCCACCGGCCCAGTACCTACTTGGGACAAACGGCGATATTGAAAGAATGTTCGGAAGACGTGACAGAAACCTAAATCTCGTATTTCAAAACTAAAACATATGTTACACATGATGATATCATGGCCGTATTCGCGTTTCGTGTAATGCCTGTTAGTTTTTGTGTTGCGTTCTCCATCACTGGAATGACCACAGGGACCAGGGATCGTTCCAGTCTGATGCAGCTGTCGGTCTAGATTTGTGGCGTTTGAATTTTCGTGGTCATTCATGCCCTAAAAGTCTTGTAATTAAGGGAAGGTTAACTTCCAGTAATTTGATAATTCTATCACGAACAAATTGATAATGTTCTGATAATTATTGTATTGTTGTCTAGCTCTTCAGATGTTTCCCTGAGCAAAACTGTTCGAATTTCGAAAGATGTTAGACACTATTTTCCTGTTTTTCATTCACCACCAGAAATGATATTTGGTATACAGCATCCTATATCTCTAGCTTTTCAAATTTCCCGACTATATGTGTGGTAAGAATACTTCTTGAAATGAGTATCAGCAAAATGGTGACATTTTTATGTCCTCTACCAGGAAATCTAATTCATTTCATGGATTTAAGGCAAGAGAATATGGTATGGGGATGAGCTTTCATGATATACAAAACATGATAGAACCAACCACACTGGAACAACTGGAGTAATATTGTTCATCTCGAATGATATGGAACTCCAAGGGTGACGTTACTCTCTGTTGTTGACTACGTTATGTTTTGAGAATCTGGACTAACTGCCCTGATTTTGTGTACATTAAGTTAGAGTGATCTAAATCGGAGCTGTTTAGAACTCGCTGGGTATGAGTTGAAGGTTGATATTGCCAGATTCCGTTTATATATTTTTTGTTTTAGTTTTATCTCAGTTGAAGACAACGTATTTTTTATAATTCAATAATGAGTCATTAGGGATTAAGATGGAATTTCCATTGATTTATGAAGGCGAAAAGCATTGAGCAGAGGACACATCCTTATTGACAAGTTCTTCACAGAGGAAACAGGACAATAAAAGCTTCTGAGCTCTGGATAGCCTTAGAAGCTCCACTGTTTGGCTTATAAACCTCAATTTTATGATCCAATTCCATAAAAGCATCTGAAGAATGGTTCATATGTTGCTTGGCTTTTGCGAAATTACCCATAATATGTATAGGTAAAAGTGTGAAAATCACGATCAGTTTCGTACCGTAAATGATAAGAAATGAACGAGGCTTCTTAATAATGTTTTATCCAGTGACGGTATTCGGGGCAGCTTCAAATGGCTTGGAAGTCAAGTATCTCATGATTGACAGATGATAATGAATTTTAAGACTACTGGGACAACGTAAGGGGGAGGGGGTTCACTGAAAAATCATTAGAACTAAACATTATAATTTCCCACGACTTTGATATCCTCCGGGTGATTTGATTTCATCTTTATTTTCCATTATGATAAATGAATGAAAAATGTGCATAGAGATCATTTGATAATTCGGTTCTGGAGTTGCTGACGCTCTCTTAAGAACGTCAGCATCCATAGAACTTCCATGTCGGTGGCATAAACTTGAGTAGAGCAAAGTTCATAATTGTCAGACTGAAGTAGGTGATGTCCTCATTCCTCAAAATGGCTTCTTCAGTTTTGCACCCGAGTAAGTGTAAAGATTACGTACCTGGCACTGCGTGGAACACTTGGGTGTTGTGTTGCTCGTTGGAGGCTCCAGTCACGGACGAACACAAAGCCGTGCCAAGCCTGGGCCTCGAGGGAAATGTAGAAAGGTTAAAGAAAGAGGAAAAGAGACAACGGAAAGTATTTACGTATTCTGGAGGAAATGAAAAACCTGTCTTCTAAAAAGTGCTACATCATAGTTATTAGGAAAGACAAGAGAGTGTAGAGAGTTCCAAAGTTTCGAGGTGAGAAAGAATGTGATCAAAACGACCCACCCTTGAGTTGCCAACGGCCACACAGTAATGATGGGACGCAGTATCTTGCCGAGTGTGGCGTGGTCTAGCTAGTGGTGGGGGTACACAAGCAGCCAGCTCTCGGGAGGTAAAAACCAAAGTAATACCCATAGAAGAGTGGATGTGAACCAGTATTGCGGCTTGGGTCAAGCGGGTCAAGTTCTGAAGTTAGCCTTGGAGAGTTTTTGAAGTCGGACCGCTTTTGACTCGGCTCTGTCAAGTATGGATGCAGAACTAGAACCACCCCAGATGTGAGAGCAGTACTCCATACAAGGACGAATCAATCCTTTGTATAAACGGAGCAGCTGTTCGGAAGAAAAGAAATTTCGACATCTAAATAGTACTGCCAGTTTCTTGAATGTAGACTATTTCCGTAATGTGGAGTTACCAAGAAAGAGGGGACGTTACAGTAACGTAATACCAGTTATGTTCTTTGATTGAAAAGGTGGAATTACAGAATCGTCGAAGATGAAAGTTATGATATTTTCGGTAGAGATGGGCAGAAACTGGGTTTTGGCATTAAAATTGACCAGATTTCGTCTGCCCAACTGAGATATCCTGTCCTAGTCTGAGTTTACTGAAGAAGTGGTGTCAAGACGAGATGCAGATCGAGTGAGAGAAGCATTGAAGGATGTGGAGGAATGCAGTGATGAGTCGCCAGCGTAAGAAGTTTTTGATGAAAAGGGATAAAAGTGTAGGGGACAGGACAGAACCTTGTGGACACCATTATTGTTGGAGAAAGGGGAAGAGGCTGATCCATCCACGTCCTAGATCGACCAGAGAAAGCTAGATGTAAGGGAGCAACGTGAGGGAGGGGAGCTTCAAGATGAGACCCCGATGCCAAACCATGTGAAAAGCTTTGGATATGTCGAGGACAACTACACTGGGTTCCCAGAAATCTCATCTGGCGCGTTCAAATGTGCCTCGTTCGATGCAGTAGGCCATAAAGAATACAGACTGTACTTGTGGGTCATGTAGGTGTTGAAACACTGTTACCCAATAGTTCATTGCTACCGCTGTAATTTAGCATGAAAAGTAATTGTAATGTAGCATTCATTGCGTTTTAGAAGACTAATTGCAAAATGCATTGGAAAAACGTGAGTGAATGCCAGTGAAAACTGGTTAAGCTTAACGAGAAAGGACGACGTTAATACATTTTGAGGAAGTAATGTTGATTTAAGAGAGTGGTTTCCTCACCGACTTGAGCATGCAGGAGTTCTGCCCAATGGCGCCCCAGCATCCCAGCAGCCCTAGGAATGCTAGGAAGAGACCCCCGAGCAAGGCGGCGAGAGGGATGGAGTAGAAGAAGTGGGAGAGGAGCACGCCGAAGATGGTGTTCTGCCTCAGGATGGCCGCCGCCACACCCACAATTGACAACCCCAGGCACTGTGGGAGAAGCTGGAAGTTACCGTCTGTCACGCATGGTGTCACACTGTCACGCATGGTGTCACACTGTCACGCATGGTGTCACACTGTCACGCATGGTGTCACACTGTCATGCATAATGTCACACTCACGCATGGTGTCACTCTGTCTTGGGTATTGCTACTGTCGTGGGTGGTGTCACTGTGTCATGGTTTGTCATTGTTCTAAGGGCTCCTAGATCCATCTATCTATCTCTATGAATCAATATACATATTTTCTTCTTTCATACTATTCCCCTTTTCCCGCGTTAGCGAGGTAGCGTTAAGAACAGAGGACTGGGCCTTTTTTGGAATATCCTCACCTGGCCCCCTTCCCTGTTCCTTCTTTTGGAAAATTAGAATTATTTATATATATATATATATATATATATATATATATATATATATATATATATATATATATATGATATAGCACATTCTTGTAAACATTTCTTTACTCACTGAGGCTTCTCTTGCCTGCCTGTTTTATAACGCCAGAGTTTGCGTTTTAATCGTGCTAATTGAACTAAGATTTTCGTAGTTACTTTAGGTAGATAACTACCTTCCTTGCTTGTACTGGGCGTATAACTGTGGTTAGTAATGCAGGAGTGGAGGCATATATCCGTTTCTTCGGAAATTATCTCCTCTTCCAGCTCCTGGTTCAGCCACTCGTGTTCTAAAGGCGTTTCGGGCAAGGAACGTGGCATATCAGAACCTGAAAAACCTCTCCTTTCTCTCACTAGCATTCACCTTCCATCTTCGCCCAAAGCAGTTGTACATACGTCATGCATGAAGGGAAGTTTTCCTTTAGTCAAATGAAGTGTGATAATCTCTCGTCTTTCCGTAATGATTGTTCTTCTTAATCTTACGCTTAGATTAGTTTAGCAACTATTGTCACTATGATTTTCCTTCGTTTTTTTCTTACATTTTTTCCACGTTCCAGCGAAACAGGAGCTGATTCTGGTACTGACAGAGCCGCTCCTTACGTTACTTTGTTTACGCCTCTAACTCGACCTATGTTGATTTGTGACACTTCATCATCTCGTAACTCTTTATCTTTTTAATCTCTGTCCAAGGTAAAAACTCTCTCTCTCTCTCTCTCTCTCTCTCTCTCTCTCTCTCTCTCTCTCTCTCTCTCTCTCTCTCTCTCTCTCTCTCTCTCTCTCTGGGAACAAGGAAGGCGTATAGGGCAGAGAGCACCGACCTTCATATCTTGAAAATTACAAAAGTTTTCCTTCATCTTGCAGTGATGCACAGATACAGCTTATCCTAAAGAAAGGAAATTGCTGTAACCGCAACAGTAACCATCCTGTTGTTGTGACTTGTACTGGTACCAAAGATTTGGTATTTTACTTCAATTTCAGTTTCCTTCGGCGAATCTCTTTTTTTTTTTATTCGTTATCGTATAGCTTTCGCAAGGCGAGGGCTACAGATGGTATACTTTCCTGTATCATGAAGAACCATTTGAAAGACGTGTTCTGTTTGATTCTGGCCATGGTGTGGATTTCTTTCGTGTCGGTCCGTTTCTCTGAATTTTTATGTATCAACATCTTCCTCAGGTCTTATTGTATTCTACAGCGATATTCTGCCATATAGATTCTTCTCTTCGGTCCTCCTCCTCCTCATCAAAGACTCCGTACGTGTTGTGGGCAACGGAAATGCTGATGTTTCAGAACTGCAGTTTTCTTCTTTCAAATCTATTCCATATTTTGCTTAGTCTTTACATCTCGTCACAACTGTCTCTATGAACGCAGATTTGAACGAGATTTTCTAGTTACTCAGACTCACCCTAATTAGATTTAATGTCTAAAAAAGAGGAAAAAGAAAATAGCTATTTTCTTTGATGGCCCCATAAAGCTACCACTGAACACAGTAAACATACATAGTATTGCCGTAACATGAAACCCAGCGTCACACAGGTAGCTAAGTCGCCTTTAAGGAAGTAGGTGTCCCGTTCAGATGCTGAAGATTGTTTCCATCTCGGGCTGGCAGATGCGCGGATTACAGAGTAGTTTTCTCCTTCCAAGAGTTTGCTTCGTGCGTGCGTCCGCCATTACCCCCTCGCACTACTCTTGAAAGCCACTGCGTCTTATTCTCTTCAACGTCGTACTTTGGAACTATTTCCCATCTCTTGTCTTCAACAGCCACGACCTCTACACTTTTTTTAAAGAAATTTTACAGGTGATCAAAAGTTTTTTTTAGGTTACTCTTGATTTCCTTATTTCTTTCTCTTGCCGTTTTTGTGTTTGGCGTAAGGCTATCTCTGATGAAGACTTTGTCATGAATATTTCCTTGACATAGGGAGTAAAAGCAACCGAATTCTCCCCTGCCATACTGTTTTGGTTGAACATCATCGCCTTGTTACTGAATTCAATGTATGCTCCTTTTTTTTTTAAATGAATTTAAAAGTGAATACAATATTATAATGAGAAAATGAGATCTGGTTATGTGTTCCCTCGTGAAATAGATTTCACAAAAATCCCTAAATTAGAATATTCTCATTTATGACACATATAAATCATAATAACAGCATTAACGATTGTGTTACTGCGTTAAAACTCCACAACCCTTAAAGGTCTAGCTATCAGTCTTGCTGAACGGGGCAAAGGACATGGCCCTTGGATCTAGAGAGATTAAAGTACCTCAGTCTATATTGCACTCGTACTGACTGACTTTAGCCTTCAGTCGGCAGGTGTGGATATTTAGCGGCACCGATGACGTCTAGTGTCCTCCTTGGTTAAGAATTGAACTGCACCTCCCATCCACTCACAGCCTGTAGGCCAGACTAGTATCCGTTTTCCTCCTTTGATCTGATGCTCATATAATGCGGTCAAGTGTAGAGTTTGGGAAATCGTCTGGACCACATGTCTGTACGAGCAACGAGATTTATGAGTTGACCTACGTCTTTGAGCGGGCTGCAGGTACGTGAGAGATGTGCAAAGACGTAAGACACAGCGTATAGGAAGGTTGAGTCACGTTACGAATGCAGAGGAAGCTGCGTTACGTTACGAATGCAGAGGAAGCTGCGTTACGTTACGAATGCAGAGGAAGCTGCGTCACGTTACGAATGTAGAGGAAGCTGCGTCACGTTACGAATATAGAGGAAGCTGCGTCACATGAGTGTTGTTAACCTTCGGTCCAGCTGAGCACCTTCCCTGCCTGCTACGAAACTCTCAACGCACTTACGATAATGAAGAAATTGATGACGAACAGGCCACACCTACTGACGCAGGCCATCGTGATGGTTCTTGATGATGGTCCGTCCGCTTGTTCTTCCTCGAATAGTTAGAAGATCGTTCTGTCTTGATGCTATATGATCGTTCTTCAGTCCTTTTTACTGTTTTTTTTTTCCCAGTTGGTTGTTCCACCTGCATGTGGTGACAGCAGTGTGGCTGGTACGTTCCCTCGTGACGACGGCTGGTGGTGAGGTGATAGTACAGCTGGAAGTGTATAGCTTGTGACCAAGATGACAAGAGACAGAACATTCCCTGGGAAACTAGGCGGCTTTATCTTGGTCTTATCGCTGTTATCTGTCCTCGGTTACTGCTGGTACTAATTGCTAACGAGCATATATATATATATATATATATATATATATATATATATATATATATATATATATATATATATATATATATATATTATAAAAGCGTCCGGAGTAAACCATGGTAAGGTCTGTAGGGCTTGGTTTTTGGATAGGGAGCTGTGGTTTCAGTGCATGAAACATGACAGCTGCAGAATGGTGTGAGCGGATGTGGCCGCCTTCGTCTGTTCCTGGCGCTGCATCGCTAGCCCAGGAAATGGCGAATAAGTTTGTGTGTGTATATATATATATATATATATATATATATATATATATATATATATATATATATATATGTATATATATATATATCAAATAAGTAAATAACTTCGGGTTTGGGAAGCCATTCGGCTGGAAATACTGTTGAGGCAGTTCAGATATTACAGAATTGGTAGGTGATGATGGTTACTATATAGGTAATCATGCAAGACCATAGATGAGGGCGAGCTGGATATTTCCACTGTTTTGATAGGCGTATGTGTGAAGCCTCTGTCACTGGGGAGGGTTGGGGGATGTCAGCCGTGTGAGCTGCCGGTGTGTTGGTCGGAGATGGTGGACAGGTTCAGTAAGATGAGAGCTTCTTGGGAGGTGGTGTAAGAAGGGCTCAGGTTGATTCTGGATGCCATTTTCTGCACTCTTCCTAGCACCTCTGATTAGATGTTAGTGAGGAGGACCAAGCTGAGGATGAGCACGTACTCATGGGGACGGTGGAGGTGGTATATCTATTCTTGAGCTCAGCTGGTGGGAAAAAAAATTTGTTAGCCGAGACGAAACACACACACACACACACACTAGCCATAGTGTTGGATGACCAGCTGAATTGACCGTGTACCGACTGCTGCAACCAGGATTCGACCCTGGGTGGTCCGTGAATGCGTCACGATCAAGAACGCTAACCGCTGAACCGCGGAATGATAGTGACGACATGACTCGTCCAGTTGACACACCATCGTCAACAGTGACACCAGAAGTGTCAAGTTTTTGACTGGCCGAAGGATGTCAAGGTCTGATGTGATCTGTTATGTGGGGGTTGGATGTTGTCTGCACCCAGGTTGACGTGCATCATCACAGTCTTGGTGTGGTAGATGATGACGTCGTTGGCCGTAGTTCACTCCTGAAGGTTGATGATGATGTGCTGAAGGACACTGAAGTCAGGAGAGTTGTCGTCGATTGTGATGCCAAAGGTGGAGTCGTCTACGTACTTCCAGCTTTTTTTTTTTTTTCTTATTTTATTTTTAAGGCGTCATCTGGAAGGAGGAGTAAGCAGAGAGGCATCGCGTGTTAGGGACCGCGAGTCAAGTCCGCCACCACTTCTAGGTCGACGACTTTCTCTATGATGATGATGTGGTCTACCAAGTCGAAAGCCACAGTGAAGTCTACAAAGGTGAGCGTCGCCGAGTCTTGCGTTTCGCCAAGCGATAAATGACGTCGAGGCTGACGAGGCAATGAGTGGTGGAGGATGACGTCGTCTCCAAACTGCTGATGGTGTACTGGATCGATACCCTCGCCATAGGATCGGTCAAACACAAAGGTTTCAGAAATTATGCTAAGGAATGGGATGACTGCAACAGGTCGTAAGCTATCAACAGACTCTGGGTTGGTGGATTTAAGTTGTGGAGTGACATATGCTTGTCTTCTTAGCTGTAGGGATTTTATATTGAGTGTAGCAGTAATTATGACGGTTAGTGGTGCTACTAATTTATGGGAGAATTCCATATACAGTTTGAGTGGGAGATCTGTAGGTGTGGTTGACCGTTTGGTTTTAAGGCGCTGCTGGCGCTTCGCTGCTTGATACTCCTCTGATGTGTTCGGGGAGATGGGGTTGATAGGTGTGTTGGGAGGGAACTGATGTCGAGTCTTGGAAATGGTTGGCAAATAATGGTAAAGTGGTTGTTAATTTAGTGTGCGGGCTCCTCATTGTTAAGTTGTCTACACAAGGGAAGGGGGAGAGCCTTCGCTTGTCACAGCCAGTTAGTTCTTATGTTTTACTATACAGGTCTTATATTCTACCATACCACCGACCGAAGTTGACCTGCTTTAAATGTTGCACCTTCATTGGGTGATGGGCCTTCCTCGTGGTTCGTACTTTTCGTTGCACTTTGTGTCGAAGTTGCTTGTAGAGGTCGTTATAGCGACATTTGAACGCTCGATTTTGCTGTTGCAGAAGCCGCTTAATGCGTTGGGTGATCCAGGGAGCGTCGGCCAAGTGTGGAATTACCATCATCTGGGGAGAGAAGCGTTGCTAGGCCTGGCTTTAGGTGGCACGATTCTTCTCCCATATGATTTCATCATCACCTCAGTCCAGTGATGACATGTTGACCGTCAACCGAGATTTTTTTTCGCCGAGTCAGTAAGTGGTTGATAAGTTAAGGTGTCTGTCCGCTTGTGTTGGGAGATGTTGGAGCTTGGGACCACAACACTGATGAATGAGTATTGCGTCCCAGAGTGGGGAGAGGCTCGGGTGGTAGGTGGCGGTCAGCTGTGTCAGTAAGAATGAGGTCGTGTTTTGACCATGATTAGGAAAGTAACAATCTGAGGTGGGTGTTCTTGGAGGATGGTGCTGTCTTGATCTCAATGAAATCCTGGAATATCACAAGCGTACAACAAGGGTGCCTCACCCTGAGCTTGAAAGGTGTAGGTAAAGTGCCTCTTTTGTAGAGGAGCGTCGAGTGATAGACTACACAGTACATGATGGTGCCAGTTTGGTGTGAGTGTAATGTGGGCAGAGCCTTAATCCATAGCTCCACCAGACCCTCAGGCACGGTGACTGTCAGCTGGGCGGGACGTAAGCTTTTATGACACGAGAGTGCCACACGGGGGATGGCATGTTTTGCTGGACGAAGGTGTACGTTAGTGGAGAACGTAGTCACTATGGAGACAAAGTTCAGGAGTAATCTGCCAGGCTTCTGTTATTGCTTTGACCTGGCTGGGACCTGACCTGGTGGTAATGACTAGTTCCTACATTCTGTTGGGTAGGCAGGTGATATTCGACAGCAACAGGGTCGGCAGCTTGTACCACTTACATGGATTTGTTTTTTTTTTCTTTTTTTTTTGGGGGGGGGGGGGGGAGGGTTGAAAGCTCCAATCACGGACAAAAGTTCACATCAAGGTCCGGCCTTAATTGAAGTAAGAAAGGATTTTGATAAAGACGAGGGAAAGTATTTACGAATGAATAGCTAGGGGTGGCTGTGGACAGACCGCAGAGTACAAGATTCGATCCTGCGCAGGGCCTTCCATGAACCATGTTCAGCGACGCAAACCACTATACCACGGAATCCTGTACTGATGTTTTAGATTATTTGGGCTCTAGAACAGTCAATCCAGCGTCTCGTGAAGGCCCTCTAATATTAAGTTAAACCATCGACCGAAAAAAAAAAAAAAAACCCACTAAGCACCATTTTCATGTCTTAAAGATAACTCTTAAGACCACATACCCTCTCATTATGCATATGGCATCAATTCTTACCCACTTGTAGATCCATGTTTGTACAGTACAGAACGAGAAATCCTCACTTTTGAAGCCACGTCTTTTTCTCTTGTGTCAAAAAAATCGGACAATTTGACAAGGCCGTTATGTTCAGTAATGCTAGCAGAAACTTGTACGTTAACCTCTTAACTCTCCACTATCTCGAGAAACAAATTTTGTACGAATTTTGTACGAACGCAAGATAAATTGGTGTTTTTGATATATAAAATTTAAGAGCACGACGATACGACTAGGTCAAGTTAGGTCAAAGGCTACATCTCCTTACCCACCATGGATCGTTCCGCCGTGCTCAGTGGTCGAAACGTCGTTTCCGTTGTTGTTAACACCTCCTGGTTCAAGGGTTCATTAGGCATCTTTCTTTTAAGTTCTGTGTGTGTTAGGTTGACCAGTTGAGCAGCGGCAGATGATGCCGGCACCTGTGATATAAGAGCGTTGTCACCTGTGTCGTGGTGGACTCTCGCACGCACAGGCAGTATATTGAATGTTAACGTGACTGTGAATGTGTCTTGCCTGCTTACTGCCTCCTATCAACCACCTCCCTTTCCTACTGGCCCTTTTATATATATATATATATATATATATATATATATATATATATATATATATATATATATATATATGGCGATTATGTATACACGTGTGTATGTGGTTGGGTTGGGCCACTCTTTCGTATGCTTCCTTGCGCTACCTCGCTAACGCGGGAGACGGCGACAAGGTTTAATAAAAAGAATATATATATATATATATATATATATATATATATATATATATATATATATATATATTGTACAAACACAAAGGGGATCAAGGTGGGTGAGCAAATTACAGAGGTATAAGTTTGTTGAGTATTCCTGGTAAATTATATGGGAGGGTATTGATTGAGAGGGTGAAGGCATGTACAGAGCATCAGATTGGGGAAGAGCAGTGTGGTTTCAGAAGTGGTAGAGGATGTGTGGATCAGGTGTTTGCTTTGAAAAATGTATGTGAGAAATACTTAGAAAAACAAATGGATTTGTATGTAGCATTTATGGATCTGGAGAAGGCATATGATAGAGTTGATAGAGATGCTCTGTGGAAGGTATTAAGAGTAGTGTGGGAGGCAAGTTGCTAGGAGCAGTGAAAAGCTTTTATCGAGGATGTAAGGCGTGTATACGAGTAGGAAGAGAGGAAAGTGATTCGTTCTCAGTGAATGTCGGTTTGCGGCAGGGGTGCGTGATGTCTCCATGGTTGCTTAATTTGTTTATGGATGGGGTTGTTAGGGAGGTAAATGCAAGAGTTTTTGAGAGAGGGGAAAGTATGCAGTCTCTTGTGCGTGAGAGAGCCTGGGAAGTGAGTCGGTTCGCTGATGATACATCGCTGGTGGCTGAGTTTGGTAAAGTGTGTGAAAGAAGAAATCTGAGAGTAAATGTGAATAAGAGCATGATTATTAGGTACAGTAGGGTTGAGGGACAAGTCAGTTAGGAGGTAAGTTTAAATGGAGAAAAACTGGAGGAAGTGATGTGTTTTAGATATCTGGTAGTGGATTTGGCAGCGGATGGAACCATGCAAGCGGAAGTGAGTCACAGGGTGGGGGAGGGAGCGAAAGTTCTGGAAGCGTTGAAAAATGTGTGGAAGGCGAGAACATTATCTCGGAAAGTAGAAATGGGTATGTTTGAAGGAATAGTGGTTCCAACAATACTATATGGTGGCAAGGCGGGTGCTATAAATAGGGTTGTGCGGAGGAGGGTAGATGTGTTGGAAATGAGATGTCTGAGGACAATACGTGGTGTGAGGTGGTTTGATCGAGTAATGAAAGGGTACGAGAGATGTGTGGTAATAAAAAGAGTGTAGGTGACAGAGCAGAAGAGGGTGTATTGGAATGGTTTGGTCACATGGAGAGAATAAGTAAGGAAAGATTGGCAAAGAGGATATGTGTGTCAGAGGTGGAGGGAACGAGAAGTGGGAGACCAAATTGGAGGTGGAAGGATGGAGTGAAATAGATTTTGAGCGATCGGGGCCTGAACAGGCAGGAGGGTGAAAGGCGTGCAAAGAATAGAGTGAATTGGAACGATATGGTATACCGGGTTCGACGTGCTGTCAATGGATTGAACCAGGGCATGTGAAGCGTCTGGGGTAAACCATGGAAAGTTTTTTTTGGGCCTGGATGTGGAAAGGGAGCTGAGGTTTCGGTGCATTATTCATGACAGCTAGAGACTGAGTGTGAACGAATGTGGCCTTTGTTGTCTTTTCCTAGCGCTACCTTGCGCACGTGCGGGGGAAGGGGGTTTTCATTTCATGTGTAGTGGGGTGGCGATGGGAATTAATAAAAACAAAGTATGAATTATGTACATGTGTATATATGTATATGTCTGTGTATATATATATAAGTATTTGTTGAAATGTACAGGTATGTATATGTTCGTGTGTGGAAGTGCATGTATATACATGTGGGCGGGTTGGGTCATTCTTTCGTCTATTTCCTTGCGCTGTCTCACTAACGCGGGAGACAGCGACAAAGAAAGATTACTTCCCACGCATTCCTCGCATGTCGTAAAAGGCGACTAAAGGGGATGGGAGAGGGGGGGGGGGGGGGGGCAGGAAACCCTTCCCTCCTTAGATTTTAACTTTCTGAAAGGGAAAACAGGAGGAGTCACGCGGGAAGTGCTCATCCTCCTCGAAGGCTCAGATTGGGATGTCTAAATTTGTGTGGATGTAACCAAGATGAGAAAGAAGGAGAGATAGGTAGTATGTTTGAGGAAAGGGACCTGGATGTTTTGGCTCTAGGGTAAAACGAAGCTCAAGGGTAAAAGGGAAGAGTGGTTTGGGAATGTTTTGGGAGTAAAGTCAGGGATTGGTGAGAGGACAAGAGCAAGGGAAGGAGTAGCACTACTACTGAAATAGGAGTGTTGGGAGTATGTGAAAGAGTGTAAGAAAGTAAACTTTAGATTGATATGGGTAAATCTGAAAGTGGAGAGATGGGTGTTTATTGGTGCATATGCACCTGGGCATGAGAAGAAAGATCATGAGAGGCAAGTGTTTTGGGAGCAGCTGAGTGAGTGTGTTAGTAGTTTTGATGCACGAGACCGGGTTATAGTGATGGATGATTTGAATGCAAAGGTAAGTAAAGTGGCAGTTAAGGGAATAATTGGTGTACATGGGGTGTTCAGTGTTGTAAATGGAAATGAAGAGCTTCTAGATTTGTGTGCTGAAAAAGGACTGGTGATAGGGAATACCTGGTTTAAAATGAGAGATATACATAAGTATACGTATGTAAGTAGAAGAGATGGCCAGAGAGCGTTATTGGATTACGTGTTAATTGATAGGCACGCGAAAGAGACTTAGTATGTTAATGTGCTGAGACGTGTAACTGGAGGGATGTCTGATCTTTATCTCGTGGAGGCGAAGGTGAAGATTTGTAGAGATTTTCAGAAAAGAAGAGAGAATGTTGGGGTGAAGAGAGTGGTGAGCGTAATTGAGCTTGGAAAGGAGACTTGTGTGAGGAAGTACCAGGAAAGACTGAGTGCAGAATGAAAAAAAAGTGAGAGCAAAGGACGTAAGGGGAGTGGGGGAGGAATGGGATGTAATAAGGGAAGCAGTGATGGCTTGTGCAAAAGATGCTTGCGCCATGAGAAGCGTGGGAGGTGGGCAGTTTAGAAAGTGTAGTGAGTAGTGGGATGAAGAAGTAAGATTATTAGTGAAAGAGAAGAGAGAGGCATTTGGACGAGTTTTGCAGGGAAATAGTGCAAATGACTGGGAGATGTATAAAAGAAAGAGGCAGGAGGTCAAGAGAAAGGTGCAGGAGGTGAAAAAGAGGGCAGATGAGAGTTGGGGTGAGAGAGTATCATAAAATTTCAGGGAGAATAAAAAGATATTTTGGAAAGAGGTAAATAATGTGCTTAAGACAAGAGAACAAATGGGAACATCGGTGAATGGGGCTAATGGCGAGGTAATAACAAGTATTGGTGATGTGAGAAGATGGAATGAGTATTTTGAAGGTGTGTTGAATGTGTTAGATGATAGTGGCATATATTGTTAAGCTTGACTAAATAACAATATATATGTTAATTTTGATTTCAAACTAGTTAGCTTTGATGTTTCCTCTTTTCACGAAAGTTCCATATGATGACCTTTTAGAATATTTGTTTGATGTCTTGGATGATATTCATTTACCTGTTTCAAATGTTTTCATTGAACTGATAAGATTGTGTATAAAAGACTGTGTATTTCAATTCAATGGAGATTATTATGCTCAAAAATTTGGTACGGCACTGGGTAAACCTCTTTCACCTGTACTAAGTAATCTTTATATGGATTTTTTTTTTTGAAACAAAATTACTAAGGATATCTTACCTTCTAATGCAATTTGGTTTAGGTATGTAGATGATCTTTGGGTTTGGCCAACAAATGAAAATTTACAAATATTTCTCCCCTTACTTAGCAATTTAGAACCTTCCAACAAATTTACTGTAGACAATGAAAATAATGGTATGTTACCATTTTTAGATTGCATGATCCATAGGCAAAGAAACACGTTTAAGTTTAGCATATACAGAAAACCTGCTAATGTATGCTCATATTTCCATTATTACTCTTCTCAACATGACAAAGTTAAATTATCGTCATTTCGGTCTATGTTCCTCAGGGCATTACGTATTTGCAGCCCAGAGTTTATTGATGATGAGTTTGAGAAGATATATTCTATTGGATCTAAGTTAAAGTACCCTAGATCTTTCATTGATAAATCCCTTAAGTTAGCAAAGAAATCAATTTTTAGAGTTGAGCCCAAACCTCCCACTGACACCAAGAATCTTTTAGTTCTCCCCTGTTAATGATAATTTTACTTTACTTCCCATGTTGCTTAAATCCTTTATTGTGAATGTTGCCTTCAGCAACAATGATACTATAAAGAATATCTTAATCAGGAATTCACCAGAAAATTCTCCTTGGTGCATCTGTAACGTGCCATGTAGAAATTGATAAGTTTTATGTTGGGAAGGCTGGTAAGGGATCTTTTCGTTTGACTTGAGCAACATAGATATAGTATAAGAACGGGACAAGAATCAAATGCCTTGTTTAATCACGTTAAAAACTATTATCATTGTATTGACTGGAGTAATGCCATCTCAGTGATTAACTCTTAACTCTGTTACCACGAGAAATATCATTGAATCTTCTATTATTAAATACACAAAGAATTATAATCTTTATATTAGTGATGGCCTATACAAATTAGATAACTTTATTGTAGATAAAATTTGTAAAATAAGTTTTATGATGCGCTCGTTGTCTCTCTTGGACAATCGCATGTTTAGCAAATGGCGTCCTAGCTACGTCTCTTCGTTGTATATCAACTGACTTATATTTCTCTCTTGTGTCTCCCCTGATTATGTGATTATTACACGAAAGTGCACTTGGGAACTTATTGTTTCATTTTCCCTGTGGACTCGTAGGAATATCTTGATCACACGCAAAATTGTGATCCTGGGCATGAGAAGAAAGATCAAGAGAGGCAAGTGTTTTGGGAGCAGCTGAATGAGTGAGTTAGTGGTTTTGATGCACGAGACCGGGTTATAGTGATGGGTGATTTGAATGCAAAGGTGAGTAATGTGGCAGTTGAGGGAATAATTGGTATGCATGGGGTGTTCAGTGTTGTAAATGGAAATGGTGAAGAGCTTGTAGATTTATGTGCTGAAAAAGGACTGATGATTGGGAATACCTGGTTTAAAAAGCGAGATATACATAAGTATACTTATGTAAGTAGGAGAGATGGCCAGAGAGCGTTATTGGATTACGTGTTAATTGACAGGCGTGCGAAAGAGAGACTTTTGGATGTTAATGTGCTGAGAGGTGCAACTGGAGGGATGTCTGATCATTATCTTGTGGAGGCTAAGGTGAAGATTTGTATGGGTTTTCAGAAAAGAAGAGTGAATGTTGGGGTGAAGAGGATGGTGAGAGTAAGTGAGCTTGAGAAGGAGACCTGTGTGAGGAAGTACCAGGAGAGACTGAGTACAGAATGGAAAAAGGTGAGAACAATGGAAGTAAGGGGAGTGGGGGAGGAATGGGATGTATTTAGGGAATCAGTGATGGATTGCGCAAAAGATGCTTGTGGCATGAGAAGAGTGGGAGGTGGGTTGATTAGAAAGGGTAGTGAGTGGTGGGATGAAGAAGTAAGAGTATTAGTGAAAGAGAAGAGAGAGGCATTTGGACGATTTTTGCAGGGAAAAAATGCAATTGAGTGGGAGATGTATGAAAGAAAGAGACAGGAGGTCAAGAGAAAGGTGCAAGAGGTGAAAAAAAGGGCAAATGAGAGTTGGGGTGAGAGAGTATCATTAAATTTTAGGGAGAATAAAAAGATGTTCTGGAAGGAGGTAAATAAAGTGCGTAAGACAAGGGAGCAAATGGGAACTTCAGTGAAGGGCGCAAATGGGGACGTGATAACAAGTAGTGGTGATGTGAGAAGGAGATGGAGTGAGTATTTTGAAGGTTTGTTGAATGTGTTTGATGATAGAGTGGCAGATATAGGGTGTTTTGGTCGAGGTGGTGTGCAAAGTGAGAGGGTTAGGGAAAATGATTTGGTAAACAGAGAAGAGGTAGTAAAAGCTTTGCGGAAGATGAAAGCCGGCAAGGCAGCAGGTTTGGATGGTATTGCAGTGGAATTTATTAAAAAAGGGGGTGACTGTATTGTTGACTGGTTGGTAAGGTTATTTAATGTATGTATGACTCATGGTGAGGTGCCTGAGGATTGGCGGAATGCGTGCATAGTGCCATTGTACAAAGGCAAAGGGGATAAGAGTGAGTGCTCAAATTACAGAGGTATAAGTTTGTTGAGTATTCCTGGTGAATTATATGGGAGGGTATTGATTGAGAGGGTGAAGGCATGTACAGAGCATCAGATTGGGGAAGAGCAGTGTGGTTTCAGAAGTGGTAGAGGATGTGTGGATCAGGTGTTTGCTTTGAAGAATGTATGTGAGAAATACTTAGAAAAGCAAATGGATTTGTATGTAGCATTTATGGATCTGGAGAAGGCATATGATAGAGTTGATAGAGATGCTCTGTGGAAGGTATTAAGAATATATGGTGTGGGAGGAAAGTTGTTAGAAGCAGTGAAAAGTTTTTATCGAGGATGTAAGGCATGTGTACGTGTAGGAAGAGAGGAAAGTGATTGGTTCTCAGTGAATGTAGGTTTGCGGCAGGGGTGTGTGATGTCTCCATGGTTGTTTAATTTGTTTATGGATGGGGTTGTTCGGGAGGTAAATGCAAGAGTTTTGGAAAGAGGGGCAAGTATGAAGTCTGTTGGGGATGAGAGAGCTTGGGAAGTGAGTCAGTTGTTGTTCGCTGATGATACAGCGCTGGTGGCTGATTCATGTGAGAAACTGCAGAAGCTGGTGACTGAGTTTGGTAAAGTGTGTGGAAGAAGAAAGTTAAGAGTAAATGTGAATAAGAGCAAGGTTATTAGGTACAGTAGGGTTGAGGGTCAAGTCAATTGGGAGGTGAGTTTGAATGGAGAAAAACTGGAGGAAGTGAAGTGTTTTAGATATCTGGGAGTGGATCTGGCAGCGGATGGAACCATGGAAGCGGAAGTGGATCATAGGGTGGGGGAGGGGGCGAAAATTCTGGGGGCCTTGAAGAATGTGTGGAAGTCGAGAACATTATCTCGGAAAGCAAAAATGGGTATGTTTGAAGGAATAGTGGTTCCAACAATGTTGTATGGTTGCGAGGCGTGGGCTATGGATAGAGTTGTGCGCAGGAGGATAGATGTGCTGGAAATGAGATGTTTGAGGACAATGTGTGGTGTGAGGTGGTTTGATCGAGTGAGTAACGTAAGGGTAAGAGAGATGTGTGGAAATAAAAAGAGCGTGGTTGAGAGAGCAGAAGAGGGTGTTTTGAAGTGGTTTGGGCACATGGAGAGGATGAGTGAGGAAAGATTGACCAAGAGGATATATGTGTCGGAGGTGGAGGGAACAAGGAGAAGAGGGAGACCAAATTGGAGGTGGAAAGATGGAGTGAAAAAGATTTTGTGTGATCGGGGCCTGAACATGCAGGAGGGTGAAAGGAGGGCAAGGAATAGAGTGAATTGGAGCGATGTGGTATACCGGGGTTGACGTGCTGTCAGTGGATTGAATCAAGGCATGTGAAGCGTCTGGGGTAAACCATGGAAAGCTGTGTAGGTATGTGTATTTGCGTGTGGGGACGTATGTATATACATGTGTATGGGGGTGGGTTGGGCCATCTCTTTCGTCTGCTTCCTTGCGCTACCTCGCAAACGCGGGAGACAGCGACAAAGCAAAAAAAAAAAAAAAAAAAAAATATATATATATATATATATATATATATATATGTGTACGTGTAGGAAGAGAGGAAAGTGATTGGTTCTCAGTGAATGTAGGTTTGCGGCAGGGGTGTGTGATGTCTCCATGGTTGTTTAATTTGTTTATGGGTGGGGTTGTAAGGGAGGTAAATGCAAGAGTCCTGGAAAGAGGGGCAAGTATGAAGTCTGTTGGGGATGAGAGAGCTTGGGAAGTGAGTCAGTTGTTGTTCGCTGATGATACAGCGCTGGTGGCTGATTCATGTGAGAAACTGCAGAAGCTGGTGACTGAGTTTGGTAAAGTGTGTGGAAGAAGAAAGTTGAGAGTAAATGTGAATAAGAGCAAGGTTATTAGGTACAGTAGGGGTGAGGGTCAAGTCAATTGGGAGGTGAGTTTGAATGGAGAAAAACTGGAGGAAGTGAAGTGTTTTAGATATCTGGGAGTGGATCTGTCAGCGGATGGAACCATGGAAGCGGAAGTGGATCATAGGGTGGGGGAGGGGGCGAAAATTTTGGGAGCCTTGAAAAATGTGTGGAAGTCGAGAACACTATCTCGGAAAGCAAAAATGGGTATGTTTGAGGGAATAGTGGTTCCAACAATGTTGTATGGTTGCGAGGCGTGGGCTATGGATAGAGATGTGCGCAGGAGGATGGATGTGCTGGAAATGAGATGTTTGAGGACAATGTGTGGTGTGAGGTGGTTTGATCGAGTAAGTAACGTAAGGGTAAGAGAGATGTGTGGAAATAAAAAGAGCGTGGTTGAGAGAGCAGAAGAGGGTGTTTTGAAATGGTTTGGGCACATGGAGAGAATGAGTGAGGAGAGATTGACCAAGAGGATATATGTGTCGGAGGTGGAGGGAACGAGGAGAAGAGGGAGACCAAATTGGAGGTGGAAAGATGGAGTGAAAAAGATTTTGTGTGATCGGGGCCTGAACATGCAGGAGGGTGAAAGGAGGGCAAGAAATAGAGTGAATTGGAGTCATGTGGTATACAGGGGTTGACGTGCTGTCAGTGGATTGAAGCAAGGCATGTGAAGCGTCTGGGGTAAACCATGGAAAGCTGTGTAGGTATGTATATTTGCGTGTGTGGACGTGTGTATGTACATGTGTATGGGGGGGGGGGGGGGCTGGGCCATTTCTTTCGTCTGTTTCCTTGCGCTACCTCGCAAACGCGGGAGACAGCGACAAAGTATAAAAAAAAAAAAAAAAAAAAAAAAAAATATATATATATATATATATATATATATATATAAATATATATATATATATATATATATATATATATATATATATATATATATATATATATATATATTAGGTACAGTAGGGGTGAGGGTCAAGTCAATTGGGAGGTGAGTTTGAATGGAGAAAAACTGGAGGAAGTGAAGTGTTTTAGATATCTGGGAGTGGATCTGTCAGCGGATGGAACCATGGAAGCGGAAGTGGATCATAGGGTGGGGGAGGGGGCGAAAATTTTGGGAGCCTTGAAAAATGTGTGGAAGTCGAGAACATTATCTCGGAAAACGAAAATGGGTATGTTTGAGGGAATAGTGGTTCCAACAATGTTGTATGGTTGCGAGGCGTGGGCTATGGATAGAGATGTGCGCAGGAGGATGGATGTGCTGGAAATGAGATGTTTGAGGACAATGTGTGGTGTGAGGTGGTTTGATCGAGTAAGTAACGTAAGGGTAAGAGAGATGTGTGGAAATAAAAAGAGCGTGGTTGAGAGAGCAGAAGAGGGTGTTTTGAAATGGTTTGGGCACATGGAGAGAATGAGTGAGGAGAGATTGACCAAGAGGATATATGTGTCGGAGGTGGAGGGAACGAGGAGAAGAGGGAGACCAAATTGGAGGTGGAAAGATGGAGTGAAAAAGATTTTGTGTGATCGGGGCCTGAACATGCAGGAGGGTGAAAGGAGGGCAAGGAATAGAGTGAATTGGAGTCATGTGGTATACAGGGGTTGACGTGCTGTCAGTGGATTGAATCAAGGCATGTGAAGCGTCTGGGGTAAACCATGGAAAGCTGTGTAGGTATGTATATTCGCGTGTGTGGACGTGTGTATGTACATGTGTATGGGGGGGGGGGGGTTGGGCCATTTCTTTCGTCTGTTTCCTTGCGCTACCTCGCAAACGCGGGAGACAGCGACAAAGTATAAAAAAAAAAAAAAAAAAAAAAAAAAAAAATATATATATATATATATATATATATATATATATATATATATATATATATATATATATATATATATATATATATAGTATCCTAATTCAGATACGTAGTTTGTTGACCAACTAGTAGTGGGGGGGGGGGGTTTACAGCTGGGTAGAATGTGGACACGCTACCACCAGGATTCTAACCCCTGCACTGGATCCCGGACGACTCGTGAATGCTTCACGGTCTGCACTGCTAACCGTTACACAACGGAGGTAACGTAGGTTGAAACTCGGAAGATCAACGGATGACCGTTTGTAATTCGGTGTTGTCGTTCCGTTACGATAAACGGGGCCATGGAAAGGCAAAGTGATGGTGCAGTTCGGAAGAAAACGAGAATCTCTGAATTTACTGCTTCGCTCGTCAGCCGTTAAACAGCGAGGAGAGCAGTCGGCCAGGCCCGTTTATCGTGGAGAATGTTGATGCGTTGAACATCCATGTACGTTTGACGTTTGTATCACGTTATCCGGTACAGTCGTTTAGTTGCCCTTCGAAGATTATTCCTCTCGATCTCATCGTGGAGCTGATGGGGGTCACATATTCCCATGTAAATGGAACCGACATATCGATTGGTCAGGAAGGAAATACGGTATGATGGGATTGGGTTATTTCGGAAACAAACTAATTATGACGTGTTTGGGTGCGTCATTTATGATTGGAATACTCGAAAATAACGGATCAAATATAAGTTGGTAAGAACAGACGTTGGCAAGTTTATGTGTAGCATGGAATCGACTCTGCATGGCCGTTGTTCAGTCTCATTCTATGGCAGTTACTTACCATGAATAATGCTCGGGTTGTTTACAGAAATTTCGTTGCATATAGTCAATTTTTTTTTCCATATTACGACCGAAAATATAACCCTTCACCATTATCACATTGCATTTCATCAGAGGTTATAAAAACTGTTTTCAAAAAAAAATCTTTATTATCTACAACTGTATTTTCTTAAATTAAAACTTTAAGATTATACATGTTTCAGAAAAAAAAAAGATCCAAAATTCTGTAATGAAGGTCGCAGAAGACCATTAGTTAGGTACTGGAATGCACATGGACACACATTCATTATGAAATCAAACAATGCATATTATAACCAAAAAATTTGCACGATTGTCGAGTGATGATTGATGAGGGAAAGGATACCACAAGCTCAAAAAGTAGTTAGTTATGGGCGTACAAATATAATTCATAATGTTGAGGTTTCCCCATTCACATTAAAATTGCCATCATGTGGGTCTTAGAATACTGTTAATGTTGCAATATATATATATATATATATATATATATATATATATATATATATATATATATATATATAATCCCTGGGGATGATGCTGGGAAAAGGTGAATATGTATGGAATAAAAAAAGTAATATATGTATATATATATAAGCATTTGAGTGTTTCAGAATAAACTTTGTACATTCATTTTAAGTCACACCGTGCATTCTTGAATTTCATATAAAAATAGGTATATGATAAAGTCCAACCCAATAAAGACCCATTTGTCTTTTAACCCTTACAAATGGCTTGACAATGCTGTATACTTTGTCATGTATTACCAATGACGTCATTTGTAGATTCCCCACGTTCATCACACGTATCTATGATGATGAGTTTCTCGTCTTGGTGAATTTCATTTGTACGAGTAGAGACGCTGGACACTGGCTTGGCAGCAGATACTGTAGAGGAACATGATTTAGATTTTCTTCGTCGTCGCATCTACTGTACTGCTGCATGTAAGACTTCTTCAGAGAGCGTGGGAGTTGGTGGTGTCTATACGTATTGACTCGACTTCTTGGCAATACCACAGGCGCAGCAAATGCTCATGATCTGTAACGTACAATAAAAAAGGTTTGTGATGTATATAACAACAACTGCATCAAGCGTCATGTCGTCACAACTTCCATCTGTCACATGGTTAAAAAGTGTGAAAAAAAAAGGGAATTAAAATGTTCAAGATGATTTCCGACTTAACGACTGTCACGTTCAGTTTTGCAAACGTGAGGTAAAGGTAGTCAGGAATGATTTATGTTGTACTTAAACACATCGTGCAACTCACCTGAATGACAGCAAGGACGAGGCAGGTCACACCGAGAGCGATGGTTTCGCCCATTATCTCGTCCTTCAAGGCATAATAGCAACCTCTGGTGTAAATGGTCTTGTTGGCTTCAGCAAGAGGTAGGGTAGCCATGCCCTTGTAGCAGTCTGGTATCTGTTCCCTGCAGCAGCCTATGCTCACGTCCTCACCGCCACTATATGTGTAATTTTGCCAGTCAGTGTACTGTTCCACTCCACAGCAGTGCAGCTGAAGAAGACACAGGGAATTAAGAATTCAAATGTGAAGTGTGATGTTTCTCGGAGTACCTCCACTGCTGAACAGTGTGGACTTGAATTATAAATCCAGCTCTATTGTGAATTTATGATTTGAAGACCTAATGAAGAGTGATTTTCAAGAATATAAATGTATGATCTTGACGCCGCGCAAAAAGAAAAAAGAGGAAAAAAAAAAGCTATATGCCAGAATTTTCTCTCTGCCTAGTTTATTCCATGTGCAAAAAAAAAAAAATCCTAAATTTTGCAAATTTATGGAAATACATGCCCAAACATCGAATCTATTCATTTTCACAGGAATTGCCCTGTGGTGTTCAGTATGAAGTTAATATGTACAAAACTTGTTCTTGAGTTATGCTAATAACGATGTGCCTAGACAGACCAACGTGAAGATGCAGCGGGTGATGGCATTGCTTACCATATGAACTATTGTGGCGGCGTTACATATAAAAATGGTTTGTACACCAGTACTGGAAAGCAGAGTGCAAAACCATTCAATAGTGTGTACTTTGTGGTGTATCAAGAAGCCCTAATAAGGGGAGGGTTATGATGTCTGTCTTCCAGTTTGTACAGGAAGGGAAGCGTGTTATGATGTATATAACAATAAGACGTGTTAGAAGTGTACATTGGCAATTTGTTGGAGTTTATACTGTGCCATTCATTTTGTCACATTTTGCATAAAGTTCATCCAAGCTTGTACAGTTAACTACATGAACAAAGAAACTAGGAATAGGTTAGTGTACCGAGTACAGGAGCAAAGTCTATGATTAAGTGTTTGATGTCCACAGCTGGAGGATAAGTAGCATGAAGTATGAAATGATGATTGAGATAAAGAATGTTGGGTGAGCTAAGTGAAACTATGTAAGGTTATGTACACCAGCTGTGTGTATACATTTCGTGATAATGAATATTAAGTACTGTAGTGTAATTCATGTTCATAGGAGGTACGTATATTCATATGTGTGTGTTGAATGTTATGGTACAGTTGGTGAACTATGTACAGTATTGGAGATTATATTCGTGAGCAGTATGTTGCAGGGCGTGTTGTAGCGAACACGGCTAATGATGGAAAGTGGACATGTTTCGTTTTCATGGTACACAGCCGTAGTTGCATTGAGACGTTAGTGCTCTCGGGTATGGAAATGTATTGGACCCTGACTTAGGAACTAGACACCATTAGCATGCTAGACTACAAGTCCGTAAGACACGGAAACGTAAAATATAAGTTCCTACTACAATGAAAGTCCCCACCACAGTGAACCTTATACTATACAATTCTCAACCACAATGAAACTTACATCGTGCTGGGCGGCGTCAATGGTTTTCTTGAGGACTGTGTCATTGTTTCCATATTGCTCGAAGACATCTTCCATGCCACCCTTGATCGTGCTTTCAGCTTGGTCTGTGAACGCCAGAAGGATGATAGCCAGTACGATTTCTGCGATGAGTAGTATGGTCACGATGAAGGCATACTGTTGAAAGGAAGAGCAGTATGAGGAACGGGTATTATAATGATTTCATGATGTTTACGTTACACACATGATGGTGATAGTGTTTGATAAACGGGAGCAGCTAAAGGTTCAGCATTTACCAAAATTAATGTTCGGGTAGGACAGCACGAGATGGATGGTAAAAAGTGTAAAACTACGAATTTTATATTTACCTGATTTAAATAGCCATGGACCTTCGTGACATTTATGCACCCCGAATCTTAATTACTCGACTGCAGGAAAAGTAAAGAATAAATAGTGCATAAATCATTTACTTGTGTCACGGTAAATGTCCCTTGCTGTATTAGCTTTGTCTGTGGGCAGTGAATGATCTTGCATCATCTAATCATAATAGTGTTGACTTGCAGCCCAGGCAAAATGTTGCTAAGATGCACAGGGACAGGTCGCCTTTATCCATACGAAATTATATATATATATATATATATATATATATATATATATATATATATATATATATAAAATCATACTTCCTCTAACATCATGGATTGGAGTTTAGTCCCATTTACGTAGTAACGTTACACCAACCATTCGGCTAAGCAGCCCATGTCACCAGCTAGCACGCAAATTGTAAGAGGCTTTGAATCTTTGCTTTGGAAAGGTATTACTAGTTCTGTGAAAGTGCGCGTTCAAATGCACTATATTGACGTGCTGTCAGTGGACTGAACCAGAGCATGTGAAGCGTCCGGAGTAAACCAAGGAAAGGTCTGTGAGGCCTGAATGTCGATAGGGAGCTGTGGTGTCGGTGCATTACACATGACAGCTTGAGACCGAGTGTGGCCTTTTTTTTGTCTGTTTTCCTGGCGCTAAATGAGCATACACTTAGCTGTCCTGAGCACCATTTGACTTACCGTATTCAACATACAGGAGCTCTCCTTCATAGCACCGCAGCAGCCGAGGAAGCCCAGCAAGACAATGAAGAGACCAGCAATCAGGATGATGATGGGCACGCTGAAGGTTCCATGACTCAGTAACACGCTGTAAGTGTTGTCCTTGTTGATGATCATGGAGGCCAGAACCACCACGGCCACGCCCACCACCTGCAACGGACAAGGTTTAATTAACAACACAGTGATTGAAGGATTATATATATATATATATATATATATATATATATATATATATATATATATATATATATATATATATATATATATATATAAGAATTTGGAGGTACATCAGATAGATAAATATACAAAATAATGCGTACATGTGAATCTTTTTTTTTTTAGAGGATTGCTTGCTTTGACAGTAGGAAGATCTGCTGAGAGAAATGGTTTTATCTGGTCTCATTATTTCCCATATAAACCACATTGTATGCAAGCTCGAGTAGGTCAGTTAACAAAACATTACTGGGCAGTTGATAATTAGTTTTGGTTGTTAATTAGTTTAGTTGTTAGTGTGAGGAGTGGGTGTTTTGTGCATATATATATATATATATATATATATATATATATATATATATATATATATATATATATATAAACTGAATCTGGTCAGTGTACATACAACAGTGTGGAGAATTGTATTGAAATGTACGCGGTACAAGTTAGATTACGATGGCAAAAAGTAGATTAGAACGGCGAGTGGGTTATTTATACCATCTCTAGTTGTGTAAGTTTAAATTTTGATATTTGTCACGGTAAACAGTTTAAACATCAGATAAGCTTGTATACATAAGGTTGAATACTATTCATCTGTCAAAAGTTTGATGAAACAAAAGTTTGATGAAAATCGTATTATATTAGTGGATTCTTTTCATTTTAAACGCTCTTTAAATATTGTGACATTCGAGAAATAAATCTTTCGAGAATGTCAACCTAGTTTAAGTTTGAGTCTTTCAGTACTACTACCACTGTAAAATACCACTTGAAGCATCTGACTCCGTAGCTTGTCGAGGGTTACATAATGGCCACGGAAGTACGTCAGTGAAACTCCTTTAATAATTACATTATTTGTTTAATAACAATGAGCTTCAGGGGAATAAACACTAAATGAACAATGTAATTACGACATGCATCATCACAATACGTCAGTAAAAACAGAAGGCTAACTCAAAGCGGCAGATACACACAGAGTGAGCGACCAGAGGATCTCGCCATCTTACCTGGGCGAGGCGCCATCTCCCCCAGCATTCCTCTGTAGTAGGCGACTCTAAACTGCCACCCAGTAATTTCCCCTTACATCGTAAAGTTTCATCAGCTGTGCACTCTAAATACCGTTACAGTCGATGCTATTCTTAATAAAACAAGCCTTCGTGCTTATTTCAAACGCAGAGATTTTAGCTAAGTTCTCTTTGTGACTCCAAACTTTTTTTCCCTAGATAATTCAATCCGTTCACTTTTTTACTTGTTGCAGGGTAGTTAGTATACTACGGAGTTCATTAAAGTAAGATGTAGGTCCTGTAGGCCAAGCATTCATACATGATGCAGAGAAATGAATGTAAATATACATAATTACACAGCATATGATACACATTATGCTGCATGTCTTCCAGACGTGTTGTGTTTAAGACAGAAGTGAACGACAGCTAGGCTGTCGGTAAATAGTGGCTCGTAAGTTCATAATGTGCTGAGGACTGGGTTAGCTACAGACGATAATTTTGCTGAAAATCTGTTGTGAAAGTATGCAAGAGGTATGTTGTCACTGTAGACAGTATCTTGAAGACCCGCCATGACCCAGCGGGGGCGGTGAAAGTTGTTTTGTGTCAGCTAGGCCGCGCCATGATCAATAGTCCCTCTTATAGCTTTATCTTACAGTCGAGCTAGCTCGTGGACATTCCTTGAAGGTAGACATTTAAGGCAATTTCTGTTACGATCCTGTTGTTAGCTTGACTTTCATTCAAAAACTGTGTAATACATCCGACGACGATGTAATCCTCGTGGTGATTTTATGAAAGCTGGCGTTAAAATACTCTAAGAGTAAATTAAGCGCAGCTAAATAAGGAACAGACCATCGTAAGAGAAAAAATAGTACGTCAGTAAATATATGGAGCAAGATAGATGGTTAAGACAAACAGGAACAGCGTTGAGCCTATATATATATATATATATATATATATATATATATATATATATATATATATATATATATATATATTCCTGAGGCTGAAGGAACTTTACGAGTTTGTCAGACGTAATGCAGCTTAACTGACGTAACAAATACAATACGGAACCAACTGTTGTATGCTAAGGTAGTTTCCATATAGCCTCATTTGGACAAGTTGAGACAATTTTGATGATTATGAGAGAAGTGGATGTGGTAACAACGGATGTAAGAGAAACTGTTTATTCAAAGTGGGTAAGAGAGTTTGGTGAGTATGAGGTCTGTTAAGATGAGAAGGGTGTGATAAGGTTCGATTGTTGAGGAAGGCCTGGATGTGCGAGAGCTCTGTGAAAGGCGGGTAACAAGGCTGGGCGTTGTTACACGTTCATTGCTATTCACGTGACATTCTTCATTATACACCGGAAGTTTGCGAAACAGCTTCGTTAATCACTATTGTACATATATATTCCTGTTGCATTATGTAGTGATTGAAACTCATAATCAAGTAAAAGAATATTACAGCGAAATCGTACTTAAGCTGAAATAACAAAAGTCAGTCTAGAGCAAAGTATGTGACTTCATGTACGGGTAATTGACTCATAATGTTTCCCCTGGTAAACAAAGAACGCTCGCAGCCTATTATTTAGACATGCGGTGCCTCACACGGACACACCAGTGTCGGAATAGCAAGGCACAACGGCAGATTCTTCTGTTAACTTTAATAGCGCTACAGTTGCCAGCACTTGCACTTGACCCCTGGCCTTCTATGACACTAAGCTTGATACGGTTGACTGAGCAAACTTCACAACGCGGAGTAAAGTTGATGCATTCGTTATTCCAGAAGTGGGTCTCTCCCTCCTCCATAGGTTAGAGTGGTTAAGTATGCCCTCCGGCTGGGAAGATAATCGTTGCTGTTTAACAGGACAAGTTTGAATCGCGCCACAGCCCAGTTTCTATCTTCATACACACGCTATATCAGTTCTCACTATGAACACTGATTTAGAAATTCATAAAACCTGTACTTAGGAGTTTTAGTCAAATCCCGCATCAGAGAAGCAGTAATCAGGTTGAGCAATATAAAGAGAAATTTAGGACCTGCTCACACACCACCCTTCCCCCTCTTTAACCTTGTGAAATCTTGTTACAAGTCTTCAGAAAGGACTTTGTGCCTTTTTCATAAGAGCACTGGGATTTTTTTTCAGAATACTGTATCACTGCTTTGGTCACGACGCACATCACAGTATGCAGCTCACACATAGTTAAGTAATTTGTTGGGAATCACTGTTTAATGCTTACACTATCCACACCACATAATCCCGTAGTACAGAGTTTAGTTCACTTTAATCTGTCACTTCTCAAGAATCGTAGTCGTGGGAGTAGATTTGGGGCCTTGTTAGGCGTGCGCATCTTACACTCGCACAATACAAACGTCTCAGTACTTACGAAAACTAAGAAGTTCAGGATGAATAATCCCAGTTTACTTATGCAGCCCATCTTGGTGCTTGTTACTGTTGCGGTTGGGTAGCAGAAAAAGCCTTTAAAAGGTACTTTTGGGCGAGTTTGGCCACAAAGACGAGCTACGTGTACACTCTACGCTGCCTCGGTGCGCACTGAACCACCCACTGGAGCCGAGCGTGGGGAATATGGCTGCTCCTGGTGGTTATCTTATCGGCGGCGACCAGGTATGTTTTTTTTCGGCTTTATTCCCTTGGATAATGAGCTATTGTTTTTAGTTTGCAATATACAGACTTTAATAGAAAATAAAATCCTGTTCTTGAGTATTTTGGGAGACGCTTCGTTATCACAGCTGTTCACTACCTACCTTGAATGCACTGTAGAATTAAATCGTTTTAAGTTTCTTTGTACGGCTAGGTTATTTAGGCGGACATGGGCTTTCCTTGTTCACAGTAGAAGGGACTAGAGACGTGAAGATGAGCTGTGGAATGAATGAATAATGATGATAGGAAAGGGGTGGGGGGGGGGGGGGGGTGTGCAAGAGCTAGCTTAGAAGAAGTAAGATTTAGTAGAAGGTAAAGAACCAGGGCTCAACCCAGCGTGCATTGAGTTGGTTGGGTTAGCTTGGACAGAGCTGGGTAGTGAAGTGGGGAAAGGAAGGATATATATATATATATATATATATATATATATATATATATATATATATATATATATATATATATATATATATATATATTCTTTCAAACTATTCGCCATTCCCTCCCGTGTTAGCGAGGAAGCGTTAAGAACAGAGGACTGGGCCTTTGAGGGAATATCCTCACCTGGCCCCCTTCTCTGTTCCTTCTTTTGGAAAATTAACAAAAAAAATGAGAGGGGAGGATTTCCAGCCCCACCGCTCCCTCCAATTTTAGTCGCCTTGTACGTTAAAGATCACCGTAAACCTTTGTTTTGTATTATTTGGAGGGAGCGGATGTTGGTTTTGTCTGTGAGTTGAAGTGCTGGGGCGTAAGTTATCGATGGGCGTGTCAATCTTTTATAGAGATGCAATTTTGTTTTAGATAAATTTCATGAGCTCTACTCTCTCAGTAGCCGCTCTTGATTAGATGTGATGGTTCATTCTCATCTGAACGTCGTAATTTAGACCTAGTTCAGTGTTGGTACGTGAGACAGGTATGGGTAAATGACGGTGAATACGGGAGTGTAAGTAGACATTGGTTAAGTTGTGTCTTTGACGTACGTTGAAGTATATGTTGGATTTTGCGGGGTTTGATATGATTCTCCATTTCAACTCCCAAAACGAAACTTGGTCAATTTCTTCCTGAGCTTTTCTGGTCAAGATGTGTTGGTCCTAGCTATTACCAGTTGGATGGCGTCCTCCGCTTATTGTAACGAGTCTGCCCGTAAAGGTTTGGGAAGATCAGTTGTGTACTGGATGTAAAGAGTGGGGGCCAGTACGGAGCCTTGAGGTACACCGGCATTGAGGGGGGAAGTAATTTGACTATGAATTTTTGTATTTCATTCGCATCCTTCGGTTACTGAGATAATTGGATAAAAGTTTAATGGTGGGTCTTCGGAATTGGAACTAGCTGCTTAATTTGTACTTCAAGCCTTCGTGCCAGACAGTGTTAGAGGCTTTCTCTACGTCTTATTATTATTTTTTTTTTAATGAGGGCAGTCATTCTGTATGTCCAAGTGTTGTTTTGTATGTAGTTGGTAATTATGATGAGTTCGTCTTGTGTGGAGTGATGTTGTCGTAAGCCGAACTGTTTGTGTGAGAGTAGGTGGTTGCTCGTTAGGTGAAGTCCGAGTCTGTTGTTAATGATTCTCTCAAGTGTCTTCCCGATGGACTTGAGCAGGTTAATGCGCCTGTAGTTAACTGGGTCTCGGCTCGATTTATTGGGTTTGAGGATCATAATGATCGTTGCTGTTTTGAAATTTGCGACTGAAGAGGGCGGTAATGGCTTTTATTGTGTCATCAGGGAGATGAGTAAGATAGTAAGTAACCAATGCCTGAGTTACTAGGGGCTACTACGGGGGATTTTAGGAGGAGAACTTGACCTCGTTCAACCTAATAGGAGTCGAATGAATGGTCGTCTGAGAGGGATTGCTGGTGGATAATTTGTTCTGGATAAAAATGACCGGGTCTGTTTTGCGTGTGCTGTGTGACAGCACGCCAGAGGATTGGGGGGGGGGGGATGTGGATGAAGATACCCTTCCAATGTCTGAAAAATGTTTGCGATATCTTTTGGGTTTTAATGTAGTGTTGTTGTCGTTTAGTCCATTGAAGTCTGTTTTTGGTATCCCTTTGAGTTTTCGGATTCGATTCCAAAAATCCTAAGGGGATCTTATTCGTTGTTGCTCTGCTGTGGTGATTAGTGACCTCCAATACCTATTGTGGTCTTGTTTGAGGCTGTTGAGTGTGTGGTTGCGTAGGGAGGTGAGGTCCCACCGTACTAGGCCTGACCGATGTCTGTTATGATCAAACCGTCGACGGTAGCACGAGAGGAGTCTTGTTCTTTTAGCAGATGAGAAGGCGTATCTTGTGGTGAATGGGGATTTGGGATGGATGCTTCAGTGTGTATGATTGTTTGATGTATATGTTCTATTTCTGTATGTATTAATGTCATTGAGTGATTTTCGTAGTTGGAGGCGTAAGTGCAATTTGAAAGAGTGTCTTTGAAGTTGTCCCGGTCTTCATTGTTGTAGGATAGTGTGGGGGTGATGGGATGAGGATAGGTTTAGATGAGAGGTGAAGAAAAAGAGGGATGTGGACGGATCCACACTGAGGCCCTGGAGAAGACAAGTTCGGGTCTGCCTTTTCCTCCCAGGCCAGAGGTGTGGAAGTGAGGTCCTAGGAAGTTGAGACGTTTGAAGGAGTTATAATGTGAATAGGTCATGATCGTGAGTATTGTTTCTCTTGTGGTGGAATGTTCTGTGTTGAGCGCTGAGGTCAGCTCGAAGGAAGATTGGGATATGGGTGTAAAAGATCGTGGAGTGGGATGCGTGTTGGGTCGAGCGCACGTAGTGCGGAAGGTAATGGAGCCTTGAATTGTGTTTACTGTCAGAAAGTGCTGGAATTGCCCTGAAGTAGTGAGGCATTCATGTTCGATTGTGTTGCGTGTAAGAATGGCGACTCCCTCGTGTCTACTGTCTGGAGACTTTCGGGATGTGTATCCGTATTCTCTGATTGTATGCCCGGTGGTGATACATGTGCTGTTGTCAGTCGCTGATTGTATTCACCGACCAACGCTTGCGTCATGTGCCTTTTCGTAGCACCTGTGGCTTGTAAGGTTCTCTGAGATTCGTTCTGTTTCATATACTTCGTTCGGTTGAATGCCGATTCGAATTTTATTTTACTTTTAGTTTAATTTATCCTTTACGTCGGTTCTCTCGAATATCAGGGAACTTTAAGATATGTTAGTTATGAAAAGAAAGTATTGAACGATATATAGACAAATTTCCACTGATTATTGTGAATTTACGTGTGTTGTAATAGCGCGAGGTTGTGACTCACTGCCTATTGCTGTCCCACTTGGTTACGCCCTCCATGCTCTGTGATCCGGTTTCCCACATCATCTCTACAAACGTGTACGTAAAATCCTCCTCGTTGGCAGGTTTCCTAGTTTTCTCCATTAGAGAGAACTGCGGCTGACGATCCCTCCCCACCCTTGTACGGTAGCGGTATCTCGCTAAGGAATTTTCTCCTTCAAAGGAGGCCATCATGTCTCCATGAGTGAGAGTAACGCAGGCTTGGACGTGGTGTACCTCATGGTTAGGGGTTTCCATGCGTTTTAGCTTCATGATGCCTTTGTTAAAGGGGGCAGTGCACTTTTTATGGGACTCCAGCTTTGAGGCTGCGAACCACACTAGGAGGAGGGGAAGGTGGGCTCCTTTGGGGCGAGAAGGCTCGTTGAAGGCGAATTAAGGTTGGGAATTTTGTATCTCCAGCAGGTGCCTGCATTACAACAGTGCCATATTTCACTGCTTTCACGCATGTAAGCACCAAGTGACCCCTTCCAAAGCCAAAGAACCTCATTAATGATTTCCATTAATTGTGCATTATTGTCGATCATATCCATATTACTGATATATATATATATATATATATATATATATATATATATATATATATATATATATATATATATATATATATTGAGGATAACACTACGATGAAGAACTAGATGGTAATATGATGATGTACTGCGCGGACGATGATGAAGAGTGAGATGTGTTTACTGCTTTGAATTAAAATCTGATATATCAGTATTTCTACATGTACGTATTTAAACATTACGTACTCTGTTGTAAGTTTGTCAAGAGCACATTTAGAGTCTAATCTAAGCAGAAAATGATTTTTTTTTTTCATCTAGAGCAGGGATGTTCAATTACTTCAGGAGTAAGGCCGGAGTACGAAACTCAGATTGGTGGAACGGCTATGCATTTATTTTACCTCCATTTTTTTTTTCTCAAAACATTTCATTCGACTAATTATTACAATTGATGACATGTTTCATTCAGCTAATCAATACAGTTGGTCACGATAAAAATATGTTCATGTAGAATTTCGTAAGTACTTAAATGGATAAATTTCATTGATTTTAACTCGGAGTCTGTCAAAGGGCCAGTGAAAAACCACTCAAGGGCCGGATTTAGCCCGTGGGCAGCCACTTGAGTAGCCCTGTTCTGGAGCCTCGTTAGCGGCAACTGGTGTTACCACGTAGAAGGCGAGTCCGGGAACACACACACACACACACATATATCTTGATCACGCTCAAAATTGTGATCCTTTCCAATATATATATCCCTGGGGATGGGGGAGAAAGAATACTTCCCACGTATTCCCTGCGTGTCGTAGAAGGCGACTAAATGGGGAGGGAGCGGGGGGCTGGAAATCCTCCCCTCTCATTATTTTTTTTTTAATTTTCCAAAAGGGAACAGAGAAGGGGGCCAGGTGAGGATATTCCCTCAAAGGCCCAGTTCTCTGTTCTTAACGCTACCTCGCTAACGCGGGAAATGGCGAATAGTATGAAAGAAAGATATATATATATATATATATATATATATATATATATATATATATATATATATATATATATATATATATACATATATTGTTTGTAGGTCCGTGTAATAGTTATTTGGAACTCATCCTGATATACAAGTCAGGAAAGAGGATACTTGACGTCACAAAAGGCCACAACGTGCGTCATAGTTAACAATGACGTCATATCTTAGCTCCCTCCCAAAATATGTCTTTTAATTCAAAGGAATAATACGCTGGTGAAATAATCCGTCGTCAGGTATTTGATGTTTAGACTTTTCTTTCTAGCAGTAATTATTTGTAATTCTTACAAAGTTTATGATTTTATGGAGCAGATTTAAGTTGAGAAGATATCTGTCCTGCTGAGAGATGGTAACAGTCCAGGATGACGTCATAACCGTTAGCCGCTCGGCAAGTCTCTCACATCGATGTCGTCATGACTTGCCAGGGATCACGTGATTTTTTTTTTCATTTTCTTTTTGGTTCGCTGACGTCATGGAGCCACCCTTCGTGTGATTCATGATTTTCTCGGAAGTGGCTTTATTCATACAGACCAAACCATATTGATCCTAATTTTGAAACCCTTTAAACGAACGCGTTACATTTATTACCAGTCATAAAAGTGATAAGTATGACGTAAGTAGGAGATTCAGCTCCGAATAAAGAATTCTTTTTGGTAAGGTAAGGGCGAGGTGCCTGCATTGCAGTAGTGAAAGTTTCAAGTCCCTTCCAACTTGTGGGCATAACTTAACAAAGTTAATCGACATTCATTCGTTGCTTAAATGACTTTACATGTGATCTATTCAATATAAATGGCATGTTAGAGTACGTGTGGGTGTGTGTGTTTTGTACTCAGGGACCGCGCGAGACCTTCAAGTTCTCTGCCTCCGATACCTGGGGAGCGGCAGCAGCGGCAGCGGCCACATCCCTCCCGCCAACACCGCCTCCGCCACACCTCACCTCACCGCTCTGTGTGTTTGGGGGGGTCGGCCACTGCCCGCGTCGCTCCTCCCCTGTCCACTCCTAGGATGGGGTAAGGGGGCGGGAGGGGGAGGGGGGGGATCACTACCCAGAAAGCCCTGCTCGCTCCACCACCACTGGCTGGGACCAGACCCAACCAGGTTAGGTAACGTGGTGTAATACTGGCCGTTTGAAGTTGCTTGAAGTTGGTGGCTCAGATGTTATTGCTTGTTGCTTGTGTTTGCACGCAAGTCTCACCTTTCATGCATCGTATGTTCCTACCAGTCTGTAAGACGAGACACTGCTGTAATGTGTATGGAATGGAACACACATTGCTCTGATGTATTTAGAATAAAACATACTCTGCTTTAATGTATTTAAAATGGAACATACTCTGCTTTAATGTATACAGAATGGAACATACTTTGCTCTGATGTATATAGAATGGAACATACTCAGCTCTAATGTATATAGAATGGAACATACTCTGCTTTAATGTATACAGGATGGAACATACTTTGCTCTGATGTATATAGAATGGAACATACTCAGCTCTAATGTATATAGAATGGAACATACTCTGCTCTAATGTATATAGAATGGAACATACTCAGCTCTAATGTATTTAGAATGGAACATAATCCTCTCTAATGTACATGGAATAAAACATCCTCTGCTTTAATGTATATAGAGTGGAACAAACCAAGGAGGAACACTAATTCTGAAACTATTTAGACCTTGCCTGAGAGAAAATGTCGGTATTAACTCTTCAGAGAAACACTGGAGGTCAACTGTTCGATGAAGTACTCGCCATTAACAACAAACCACTGACGTCACCAGCTTGTGGGATTAGCATAAGGAGTCATCTTTTCATGAAAATAAAGCAAGCAATATATATATATATATATATATATATATATATATATATATATATATATATATATATATATATATATATATGAATTTTTTTCTTTTAGCGTTCACAGTAGTGGATTGTGTGAATGACTTATCACACAAGTTTGACTGAGAGGTTCTTAAAAGTATTTCAAGGAGGAACAAAACCTTTTCATCGATGAGAGAGAGACAGCCGTATTTTGTACGATGACTTAATCGCTTGAGTACGATGGTTAAGTGTGTCGTACACAAGGGTTTTTAGTCTTCGTGATCTGAGGGACTAAGGATATTATTGACTTCAGGAGAACCTCGGTAGTCCCCAGAGTGTGTGTTTGATGCCTGTCAACCACCAGTTTTCCACAAACTGGCAGTGACGTGGTGCAAATATTGTCAGAAAACTGCTCTCTGCTCCCTGCACGCCGTGCCAAATTTAAGTACTTAGTATATTGCTTTTGACGAGTTCTCCTGGCTTGAGAAATTCTTGCAAAACGTCTGTCAGTGACAGAAAAGGTTGGTACATGCTGGGACCAGCGTGTAGCATGCTGTGTGGTGGTACATAATGTGGGTATGCGGGTCCTAGTATGGAGTGTGCAGTGGGGTATATTGACGTAGGAGAGTGACTCCACCAGCGGCTTCAAGTACCCAGAGGAGTAACCAAATATCATGGATTTTGACAATTTTTATGGTAGGGAAAAAAATGGTACCTCACTCCATAAGGATTCGTTCATATTTTCCTAAAATTACTTTTTTTTTAAGATCTTGATATTCTTTCTTGGGGAAGCAGCACGACTGTACGTGTGTGTGTCCTGACGTGGGATGTGCACGTGGGCAGATCACGTGTCATCGTTCATTTTGGGGCTACACCACTGAAGTGTGTGTGTGTGTGTGTGTGTGTGTATGCGCGCAGGGTCTCGCCTCATCGGCTGGGTGTGTGTACGTTCTTGGAAATGTGGACAGGAAGCTCTTAACTTCTTGAAGAGGACAGTCATAAGTCTTGAGCAAGAGGATGCAGCCTCTGAATACAGCGGTATGGCCCTTGTAAATGCGACGGTATGATCCAAAGGTATGGCCCCTTAACGGCGAGGTCAAAGGTCAAGCCGTCCTACTTAAGGGTCACACCGTTCAATAGAGTGGCAAGCAGTCAGTCGGGCTGGAGAGCCTCGCCGTCGTCCTGCTCAAAGGTCGGACCGTCGGCCTTCAGGAGGTGCGTGGGTTTTGCTGATGTACTTCACCTTGGTGGTAACGTGTCTGCCTACACGTGTGTGTGTTCTGCTTCCCTTACACAGGTTCAGAATAAAGTTACCGTTGTTTTGGTGTACGTTTTGAAGAGCGTGGTGGGTGTTACCGGACTCCACCTGCCTGTGGTTACACCGCGAGTGAAAAGTCACCTTCGTTGAGGCTGTAAGGAGTCCATTATTAACGTGCTAGTGGAGGTAGCGGAGCCTTGGAGCTTCAGGAATTCCTGGGAAAGGGAACTTGAAGTAACTTCCAAGACCCCTTTCTGAAAGGGGTCATGGAATAACCATATATTTTATGTATGTATAGATAGATAGATAGATGAATATAGATATACATAACGTTTGATTCTGCCTGTGGTTGGTTTTATCGAAGTTCGTAAATAATGGCGTCATTGAGTAAACGAATTTGATGTTGTGTGATCCCTCGCGTACATTGATTTTGATTAGATTATTCTTGTGTATTGATGGTGGTAGGGAGCCCTGATTATCAACGTTTTGTTAAGACTTGCGACAAACTGCTTTTGGTTCGTTGTGTACAAACTTAGCACGTCTTGTCTGTTGTTTATGATTGCTGAATGATCATTGCCACACATCGTGACACGCTCGTTAAGTTAATTCGACTAAAAAGAGTTATTGCGTGGTAAGAAGAATGTGGTCGTCCTTTGTTTTCCTCTTGCAGTTCTTGAGAATATGGAGCTGTATGTATCCATTGGTCTCTATGATGGAGCCAGATGCCAGGTTTAAGCACAGCGTATCATAAAAAGTCTTCTCTTACTCATCCTATTATTTACTAGCAACAGATTGTATAATGTCTTCCGTTCTGGGAAATTTTACATCTTTTACAGAATTTTCATCCCCGGATATGCGTCGGAATTCATCGAAAAACAGAATAGTTCCCTAAGCAATATTTTACGAGGGATTTTCTTCCTTTATTTGCGCTGCCGAAAATTTATCGAGTCTGATTTCCATTAGTGGCATGTATCACATGACGGAGAACGGTTGCATCAGGCACAGATACTAAAGTGGAGTTCCGGCAGTCCTAAAACAATAACATCAGATGATAATGATGATGATGACAACTCTCAACTCTGCCAGTGTTGACTGCCGCCTGCAGTCATACGATGGTGACGAGATCTTTCACAGAAGACCAGACCAGACCCTACAGACAATTACTAGCCTAACACAAACTGATGGGCCGTGACCTGACATCAGATGATGTAGCCGGACTTCGAGGTAAGCCAAAACCAACGAAATCAGTCTCGCCTCATTTCGCATCACCCAAGCCCGCTGCTCACAGGAACTTTCAGCAGCACCGATACTTTGACCACTCCTCCTCCTCCTCCACCATGCTCCTGGGAGTCTTATTCCCTTTAGATGTTTGTAACATTATATGTAATCGCTTATTTCTGTTGTACGAGGAGGGGTTCTGTTTGTACTGATGGGGCCTCAACTCTCGAACATTTTCTACCATCGTATAACATCTGTTTACTTTGAACACGTCCTCTTTCCCTTTATTCTTCCACCACTCTTGGACTTTAACAGTAATTCTTTACGTCTTTTTTATCACGTTTCTTTCTTAAATTTGTGTTATATCCACGAATATTTTTCGAAGAACTTTTCTGTCTACATCATCAATCCGGCTTAAAAAGTTAACGTATTGGTAAGGTCATCCCTTAATCTTTTCTTCTTTGGTATGCAAATTCAAGAGCTGTAAACTTTCCCTGTAATTCGGCTGGTTTGACTCTGTTACCATCCTTGTTGCCCTCCTCTGGACCTTCTCTGGCAGGTCTTTGTGCTTCTGTAGGTGTGGTGACCAAACCTGTGAAGCATATGCTGGATTAGGACCTTTGTTCGATGTCAATGCTATTTTCATGTTTCCCAGCACAGAATGTTGCATCTAACACTTGTAATTACTATTCGTGGTTAATATTTGTGTGTTAAGGGAAGAAGTTCAACACGTATTACTCCGTCTTTTAACCTTGTGTGTGTATATATATATATATATATATATATATATATATATATATATATATATTTTTTTTTTTTTTTTTTTTTTTTTTTATACTTTGTCGCTGTCTCCCGCGTTTGCGAGGTAGCGCAAGGAAACAGACGAAAGAAATGGCCCAACCCCCCCCATACACATGTACATACACACGTCCACACACGCAAATATACATATCTACACAGCTTTCCATGGTTTACCCCGGACGCTTCACATGCCTTGATTCAATCCACTGACAGCACGTCAACCCCTGTATACCACATCGCTCCAATTCACTCTATTCCTTGCCCTCCTTTCACCCTCCTGCATGTTCAGGCCCCGATCACACAAAATCCTTTTCACTCCATCTTTCCACCTCCAATTTGGTCTCCCTCTTCTCCTCGTTCCCTCCACCTCCGACACATATATCCTCTTGGTCAATCTTTCCTCACTCATTCTCTCCATGTGCCCAAACCATTTCAAAACACCCTCTTCTGCTCTCTCAACCACGCTCTTTTTATTTCCACACATCTCTCTTACCCTTACGTTACTTACTCGATCAAACCACCTCACACCACACATTGTCCTCAAACATCTCATTTCCAGCACATCCATCCTCCTGCGCACAACTCTATCCATAGCCCACGCCTCGCAACCATACAACATTGTTGGAACTACTATTCCTTCAAACATACCCATTTTTTGCTTTCCGGGATAATGTTCTCGACTTCCACACATTTTTCAAGGCTCCCAAAATTTTCGCCCCCTCCCCCACCCTATGATCCACTTCCGCTTCCATGGTTCCATCCGCTGACAGATCCACTCCCAGATATCTAAAACACTTCACTTCCTCCAGTTTTTCTCCATTCAAACTCACCTCCCAATTGACTTGACCCTCAACCCTACTGTACCTAATAACCTTGCTCTTATTCACATTTACTCTTAACTTTCTTCTTCCACACACTTTACCAAACTCAGTCACCAGCTTCTGCAGTTTCTCACATGAATCCGCCACCAGCGCTGTATCATCAGCGAACAACAACTGACTCACTTCCCAAGCTCTCTCATCCCCAACAGACTTCATACTTGCCCCTCTTTCCAAGACTCTTGCATTTACCTCCCTAACAACCCCATCCATAAACAAATTAAACAACCATGGAGACATCACACACCCCTGCCGCAAACCTACATTCACTGAGAACCAATCACTTTCCTCTCTTCCTACACGTACATATATATATATATATATATATATATATATATATATATATATATATATATATATATATATAGAAGAGAGAGGCATTTGGACGATTTTTGCAGGGAAAAAATGCAATTGAGTGGGAGAAGTATAAAAGAAAGAGACAGGAGGTCAAGAGAAAGGTGCAAGAGGTGAAAAAAAGGGCAAATGACAGTTGGGGTGAGAGACTATCAGTAAATTTTAGGGAGAATAAAAAGATGTTCTGGAAGGAGGTAAATAGGGTGCGTAAGACAAGGGAGCAAATGGGAACTTCAGTGAAGGGCGTAAATGGGGAGGTGATAACAAGTAATGGTGATGTGAGAAGGAGATGGAATGAGTATTTTGAAGGTTTGTTGAATGTGTCTGATGACAAAGTGGCAGATATAGGGTGTTTTGGTCGAGGTGGTGTGCAAAGTGAGAGGGTTAGGGAAAATGATTTGGTAAACAGAGAAGAGGTAGTAAAAGCTTTGCGGAAGATGAAAGCCGGCAAGGCAGCAGGTTTGGATGGTATTGCAGTGGAATTTATTAAAAAAGGGGGTGACTGTATTGTTGACTGGTTGGTAAGGTTATTTAGTGTATGTATGACTCATGGTGAGGTGCCTGAGGATTGGCGGAATGCGTGCATAGTGCCATTGTACAAAGGCAAAGGGGATAAGAGTGAGTGCTCAAATTACAGAGGTATAAGTTTGTTGAGTATTCCTGGTAAATTATATGGGAGGGTATTGATTGAGAGGGTGAAGGCATGTACAGAGCATCAGATTGGGGAAGAGCAGTGCGGTTTCAGAAGTGGTAGAGGATGTGTGGATCAGGTGTTTGCTTTGAAGAATGTATGTGAGAAATACTTAGAAAAGCAAATGGATTTGTATGTAGCATTTATGGATCTGGAGAAGGCATATGATAGAGTTGATAGAGATGCTCTGTGGAAGGTATTAAGAATATATGGTGTGGGAGGCAAGTTGTTAGAAGCAGTGAAAAGTTTTTATCGAGGATGTAAGGCATGTGTACGTGTAGGAAGAGAGGAAAGTGATTGGTTCTCAGTGAATGTAGGTTTGCGGCAGGGGTGTGTGATGTCTCCATGGTTGTTTAATTTGTTTATGGATGGGGTTGTTAGGGAGGTAAATGCAAGAGTCTTGGAAAGAGGGGCAAGTATGAAGTCTGTTGGGGATGAGAGAGCTTGGGAAGTGAGTCAGTTGTTGTTCGCTGATGATACAGCGCTGGTGGCTGATTCATGTGAGAAACTGCAGAAGCTGGTGACTGAGTTTGGTAAAGTGTGTGGAAGAAGAAAGTTAAGAGTAAATGTGAATAAGAGCAAGGTTATTAGGTACAGTAGGGGTGAGGGTCAAGTCAATTGGGAGGTGAGTTTGAATGGAGAAAAACTGGAGGAAGTGAAGTGTTTTAGATATCTGGGAGTGGATCTGTCAGCGGATGGAACCATGGAAGCGGGAGTGGATCATAGGGTGGGGGAGGGGGCGAAAATTTTGGGAGCCTTGAAAAATGTGTGGAAGTCGAGAACATTATCTCGGAAAGCAAAAATGGGTATGTTTGAAGGAATAGTGGTTCCAACAATGTTGTATGGTTGCGAGGCGTGGGCTATGGATAGAGTTGTGCGCAGGAGGATGGACGTGCTGGAAATGAGATGTTTGAGGAAAATGTGTGGTGTGAGGTGGTTTGATCGAGTAAGTAACGTAAGGGTAAGAGAGATGTGTGGAAATAAAAAGAGCGTGGTTGAGAGAGCAGAAGAGGGTGTTTTGAAATGGTTTGGGCACATGGAGAGAATGAGTGAGGAAAGATTGACCAAGAGGATATATGTGTCGGAGGTGGAGGGAACGAGGAGAAGAGGGAGACCAAATTGGAGGTGGAAAGATGGAGTGAAAAAGATTTTGTGTGATCGGGGCCTGAACATGCAGGAGGGTGAAAGGAGGGCAAGGAATAGAGTGAATTGGAGCGATGTGGTATACAGGGGTTGACGTGCTGTCAGTGGATTGAGTCGGGGCATGTGAAGCGTCTGGGGTAAACCATGGAAAGCTGTGTAGGTATGTATATTTGCGTGTGTGGACGTGTGTATGTACATGTGTATGGGGGGGGGGGGGGGGGGTTGGGCCATTTCTTTCGTCTGTTTCCTTGCGCTACCTCGCAAACGCGGGAGACAGCGACAAAGTATAAAATATATATATATATATATATATATATATATATATATATATATATATATATATATATATATATATATATATATATATATATATATATACCATGTCTTTTTTCCTAAATAGTACACACACACACACACACACACACACACACACACACACACACACACACACACACACACACAAGGTTCCAGTTTATCAATAAGCCTTAAGAGTAGGTTGAACACCTGGGTTGGGTGCGGGCTGATTTGTCGCGCTCAGGATTCGAATCCATGGGGTCCGACTCTGGGCAGATCCGTATGATTCATGAGTAACGCTAACCACTGTATTATGGAGACCCCCGTGTGTGTGTGTGTGTGTTACATATCCCAAATGTGTATGTATATACAACAGCAGGGTATGTGTGGTAGATAACGTATGCCCTGTTGAACACAGGTGATTACAGGTTTACTGATGTAAAGAAGATATCTAGTGTTCGGAAAATAGATATAATGTATATAGAGTAAGAATGATATTGGTATTTATGCCACTCGCTGGTTAGTTACTGGTTGATACTCTGTGGTACTAGGTCATGGTAGGTATAGGGCTGCGTCTTACTAGGACATAGTGAGTATGTGGATATATGTTACCAGAACATTGTACGTACTGAGCTGGTTGTTACAAGAGCACTTGGAGGTGTGGGTCTGTTTGTTAGCTGGACGAATGTGTTTAGTTCTTTGTTACAAGGACATAACTGGTATGGGTTTGTTTGTTACAAGGACATAACTGGTATGGGTTTGTTTGTTACAAGGACATGGCAGGTATGGGTTTGTTTGTTATAAAGACATGTCATTATCTTAAGTCACCGAGTGTGATAGTTTATATCCCTAAAGGAAGACAGAATACACAGACATGCTGTACAGACTTAGGCTAGAGTGGAGAAAGATTCTCTCTTGTGGCAGACAGTCTGCCAGGGAGAGTGGTAAGACAGAGAATACAGTCACCTCTTGCGATCACTTAAAACCTGCTACTCCAAGAGCTGTGGCTTGGGCCAGACATGACAAGCACTCAGCAGAGTTTGAGTGTATAAAGAACTTTAGGTGTGAATATGGGGTGAGTCACAGAACACGACTGGACCGAGCCCACGGCTGGAAAACCCAGCCGCCTCTAGAGAGTTAAGTCAGGAACCCCGGTCACATGGTCACACTGGCGTCAGGCGGAAATGACGAAGTTTACCTCGAGCTTGAAATGACGACACACACACACACAGTGTGGCTTGTGTTGTTTGGTCTGCCATGTTTAAGACGTCTCTCGGCGTTTTCTGTAGGCTCATAATTCTCTTTCTCAGTGCCTGGAAGAGATTCTTTCGTTATATTAGATTCATCAGTGTTTCCTTGCCCAGACCTTTCCTGGACTGAAGAGTTTAACCTTACGGTGATTCTTAACGACTTGAGCATAGGTCTGAAGGTCTGGCTTCCGACCTATAAGGTCGCACTTCCTTGCTTAACGGCCACACCTTCGTGTTAAAGCGTCAGACGGTCGTGCTCAGGGGTCACGCCTTCGCTGATCCTAACTCTGATTGTTGTTGGACTGATTGTCTTGATAGTGGTAAAATTCAGAGGACGGGTTGATGAAGATCGTCAAGACTCGGACACAAGGAGGAAGGAGGAGGTGACCGAGGTTGATGACAGCCCCCTCCTTGTTTCTCGGAGGTGTTGATGACGGTGGTGTGGTCGCCGATAAGAAAGAGAAGTGTTGCTGTGTGAAGGGAAGTGGGCAAGGGAAGCTACGAAGTACGTGAGGAAATACTTTTGTATTGACCGAAAATGAGGTGGGTCTAACAGTCGAAATGAGGACAGTGTGTTAAGACTACTGGGAAATACTGAGGTATTTTCCATAGGAGTGTTAATACGAAGTGAGGTCGTTCGAGCGCAAACCATCCTACACACACACACACACACACACACACACACACACACGAGACGGGGCCCCACGAGTGTAACACACCATTCCCGTGTGATGCAAATAGGTAATTACTTACACATACTCGAATTGAGGTCAGTTGCTGGTTTGAGAATGAGAGAGAGAGAGAGAGAGAGAGAGAGAGAGAGAGAGAGAGAGAGAGAGAGAGAGAGAGAGAGAGAGATTAGGAATAACACTCAGGAAATCGAACCAGATGATACTGGAGCAGCTGGGGAGAGGCATTACCTGGAAAGGAGGCAGGGCATAGCCAAGCCATGATCAGCGAGAGGAAGGGTTGAAAGAGATGACAGAGGAATTACTGGTTTCCCCTCCCTGACAAGAGACTGTCTGAAGTTTTTCATGAATCATAGGTGAGCGATGCATGATACTGGGTTAAGTTAAAGTGAGCAAGAAAAGAATCCTAATGTATTTATGTTTTCTTCAGACAGACTGATTGATATACTGTCTATAGACAGACTAATTGTTGATAGTCTGTCTTCAGACAGACTAATTGATATACTGTCTATAGACAGACTAATTGTTGATAGTCTGTCTTCAGACAGACTAATTGATATACTGTCTATAGACAGACTAATTGTTGATAGTCTGTCTTCAGACAGACTAGTTGTTGATATACTTCTTCAGGAAGACATGAAGTAGGTAAAATATTTCATGCCTTCATCATAATGGCAAGTCCCGTGAGTTCGACGGGTCGATCCCTGAGCACATCGATACGGCCTCCAGGGGGTATAATGGCCCGACATTTGACCTGACCCATGGTCAGGTCACAGGCCTGCCATCGAAGCTAAGGGTCATACCCCATGTTGGTCAGGTTGATGAAATAAAGGAAGACTCATTTCAAGATGGATGAGTCGACGAGATGAGCCATACTAGCCAAGTGGGAGGGGAGAGAGAGAGAGAGAGAGAGAGAGAGAGAGAGAGAGAGAGAGAGAGAGACAGACAGACAGACACAGAGAGAGAGGCGTTCAAAAACCTAGGAGACCAGATAGTAATGGTTTCGCATCTGGTAGACGATCGTGAAGAGAAATCGTTAGAATGTGTCCAAGAAAGCGTCCCGTACCAACACGTCACCGAGCACAGTAGAGGGGTTGGTATGACATTAAAATATTACGTGTTTTGTGGTGCACACGTGAGAGCCTGGAAGTAGGAAAGAAAATAGCTTTGACTTCCCGGCCGGGAAGAGCGATCACGCAACACTTGAATTTCAGGTTCTGGTTCGTGAAGGACTAACGAGAGAGAGAGAGAGAGAGAGAGAGAGAGAGAGAGAGAGAGAGAGAGAGAGAGAGAGAGAGAGAGAGAGAGTAGCTCATGAAATGACAGAATCAAAAGTTGTGTAAAAGTAAAGAAGAGATGAAATATTTTATCAGCAAAATTGTAGATATCCGACCCCTTTTTTTTTTTTTTTTTCCTTGTATATTTATGATGCTCCAGTTGTCAGTTCAAGAACAAATGCTTACCTTCAAAGCATCGGAGAGAAGGATGGGTGAAGGTAAGAAGGAAATACGGGAAGATCTTGGATGCGAATGTTCCAAATTAAGTATAGTGAAGGACATGTTACCTCAGCTCTGAGGAGGAGGGCCGGGGGCGAGGCGTTGGTCCATCCAGGCCGCATGACCGTGATGGCATCTGGCCAGAGAGTGGAAAGTTGCCGCCTAAGGCCTGTAAACCCAGACGAAGAACTTTCCTCCTCCCCCCACATCCACCCACTCTCACTCGTGTAGCCATCCATCCAGTCTGAACTGGAAACCTTTTACAGTCTGTATTTACTGTCCTGTTTGGGGCCATACATAACAATTGAAGTGAAACACCAACAGACCACTGGGTCTTGACGGGGCTGTTTGTGATTGTGGAAGAAAGATGTTCCAATGCCAGGGATCATATCCTGTAATGAGGTGCCTAGCACTGCACTGCATGGCCGGAGTGTGATCTCACTAGATAGATTTAGCATCGGTTCAGCATTTGTATATTTAGCGCTGGCGTTTATAGATGTGTCAAAGTATTCCTTTCATATCGAACTTTCATACATTGCTACCTCCGATACGAGTCGGCACCTATTAATTCAAGATTTTCTCTCTCTCTCTCTCTCTCTCTCTCTCTCTCTCTCTCTCTCTCTCTCGATGTGTGTTAACATAATACTCTCTGTACTTTTTTCCCATTTACCTCATGATTTAACATTTGATGGTAGTGGATTACATTTTCCATTTTTTTCTGTAAATGTCTAACTCGGGTCTTCATACACTGATAAGTACTGAGAGTAGATGTCAATAAAAGCAAAGTTATTAAGTTTGGCAGAGTTGAACAGGTTAGTTAGCGTGATTTTGAATGGAGAAACATTGGAGGAAACGAAGTTTTTTTTTTTTTTTTTAGATATCTGGTAGTGGGCATATGTGGCAGCGAATGGAAGCATGGAAGCGGAAGGAAGTCATAGGGTGGGTAAGGAAGCGAAGGTTCTGGAAGTACTAAAGGATGTGTGGAAAGAGAGATCGTTATTTGGGAGGGAAAAGAAGGCTATGTTTGAAGGTATAATAGTCTCGACTTTATTGTACAGATATCAGGCAGGGGTTATTGATAAGACTGTGCGGATGAGGCTGGGGGATTTGGAAAAGAAATGTGCGAGTACAATATGTGTGGTGTAAAATGGTTTGATCGAGTAGGTATGAAAGGGTAAGAGAGATATGCGGAAATAAAGTGATTGTGAGAGCTGCAGAGGATCCGCTGAATTGGTTTGGACATATGGAGGGAATGAGTGAGGAAGTTTTGAGAAAGAGGATGTGTCAGAAATAGAAGGAACAAGGAGAGTGGGAGATGGGAGGATGGAGTGAAAAAGACTGAGCGACCGGGGCGTAAACATACAGAAGTATGTAAGACGTACTCGGGATACAGTGAACTGGAACTTTGTAGTATGCAGGGATCGACGTGCCGTCAGTGGACTGAACCAGAACATGTGAAGCGTCCGGGATAAATCATGGGAAGGTCTGTGGGGCCTGATTGCGGAGAAGGAACTTTGGTTGCAGTGCATTACACATAACAGCCAGAGAATGAGCGGATGCGGCCTTCTTTGTCCCTTCCTGGCTCTACGTCGCTAATGTGGGACACTGATAAAGGGGGGGGTTCTACTGTGGTATAGAATATTCACTTGAATTTATTAACCTTCTTACTTTTGTATTACTAGAGTATTAAGTGATAGTGATGGTGACACTTGTGTCAAAGTCATGAACACATAAATGATAGAGGGCCTAAAACGGATTCCTGGGGAACACCACTTTGTCACTTGTCCCCATTGTGATACCCATGTATGCCAACGGCCTGTTTCCTGTCAGTCAGCCACGCTGTAATCCAGTTTAGAACTTCCTCACTAGTGCCATGTGCCTCTATTTTCTTTATATCAATCTCACGAGGATCTCTGCTTTACCGAAGCCGAGGCTACCATTCTGTCTTCAGTATTGGAATTAGAGTTATCTTCCATGAGTTGTCTGTAATTCATGACTCGGGGAACTTGTTAAACATTCTCTATAATGGATGCCTTGATTTCCTCCTTGCACTCATTTATGACTGGAGTAATATCGTCAAGTCCTGGGGATTTATTTGGCTTTGAGATATCTGCTGTAGAACATCTCTTTGCATACAAGTTGAATAATGTATCTACATTTTACGCCATGTATTTATTTGACCTCATGTATGGTGTTTGAGACTTTCTTTTCGCAGATGCGGAAAGAAGTTATAGCTGGAAAATATTATTGATTTGTTGATCATTATCTGATAACATGCTTGAGTCAGTTTTATGTGGTTCAATTTTTTTCTTCTTTATATATTGGAAAGTTCTCCCATTGGTTTCGATTTAGATGCTCTAGCCATCTTTGTATCATATTTTTATCCTCATTTTTTCTACGTTTCGAGGTTAAGTACTAATCCCAGAGACACAGACATTCCTCCTCATCTATGCAATAAGGTATTCTGGTATTTTGTTAATGCATGTAGGCTTGTTTGAATTTCATCTGAATTGTTCATAGGGAATATAATGTTCTTGGGCAGTTGGGACAAGACTCTTGTGATCATCCTATAATGGCTGGCTTGGTCTTAGGTCAACTGTTCAGGTCAAGGACCCCACAGGGGTGAGATCACCTGAGGTCAAGTCACCTGAAATAAGTCTTCCCTAGTCTGCACCCCTCAGCTGGCTTCTTAATCCTCCAGAATTTGGTTCCATGTGGATTTCTTTTTAGATGACAGATTGCTTTAGAGAGGAGGCTTGGACCACGTCCAAGAAATCCTCTGCCATCCAAACACGTTAGTCCTGCCAAACGTAATTTTAGAAAGCTCTGAAGCTGTCTGCTGTACATGGGTTTTGACATTTTGCTGCCGTGTTTATTTTTTCCCAGACTGTTGTGTACTTGTCTTGCAGTTTTTCTAGGTCTGGACGTTCGTGTAATGTATCCTTGGTGATGCCTTTGTTGCCACCACTTTGCAGCTGTATGCAGTTTTGATTTTGTTTGATTTTCATTGTAGCATTTTATACAGTTTATACTGTAGATGGCCACCATACGCCCCTTTCCGTTTTCTTCTCTCTCCGTGTGAAACGCATTGCTACTCAGTGTAAGATATTCAGCCAGCGCCCTGTGTATAATATTCAGCCAACACCGTGTATGATATTCAGCCAACACCCAGTGTATAATATTCAGCCAACACCCAGTGTATAGTATTCTGCCAACACCCTGTTTATGATATTCAGGCAACACCCTGCGTATGATATTCAGGCAACACCCTGCGTATGATATTCAGGCAACACCCTGCGTATGATATTCAGGCAACACCCTGCGTATGATATTCAGGCAACACCCTATGTATGATATTCAGGCAACACCCTGTGTATGATATTCAGGCAACACCCTGTGTATGATATTCAGCCAACACCCTGTGTATGATATTCAGCCAACACCCTGTGTATGATATTCAGCCAACACCCTGTGTATGATATTCAGCCAACACCCTGTGTATGATATTCAGCCAACACCCTGTGTATGATATTCAGCCAACACCCTGTGTATGATATTCAGCCAACACCCTGTGTATGATATTCAGCCAACACCCTGTGTATGATATTCAGCCAACACCGTGTATGATTCTCAGCCAAATCCCTGTGTATGATATTCAACCATGTATGATAGCCTACACCCAGTGCATAATCAGCCAACACCCATTGTATAATATTCAGCCAACACCCTGTGTATGATATTCAGGCAACACCCTGCGTATGATATTCAGCCAACACCCTGTGTATGATATGCTGCCAACACCCCGTGTATGGTATTCAGCCAGCGCCATGTGTATAATATTCAACCGCCACCATGTATGATATTCAGCCAACACCCATCGTATGATATTCAGCCAACACCGTGTGTATGATATTCAGCCAACACCGTGTGTATGATATTCAGCCAACACCCTGTGTATGATATGCTGCCAACACCCCGTGTATGGTATTCAGCCAGCGCCATGTGTATAATATTCAACCGCCACCGTGTATGATATTCAGCCAACACCCATCGTATGATATTCAGCCAACACCCATCGTATGATATTCAGCCAACACCCCGTGTATGATATGCTGCCAACACCCCGTGTATGGTATTCAGCCGGTGCCATGTGTATAATATTCAACCACTACAGTGTATGATATTCAGCCAACACCCCGTGTATGATATTCAGCCAACACCCTGTGTATGATATGCAGCCAACACCCTGTGTATGATATGCAGCCAACAGTTCGCTATTTCCTACGTTCATTCGGGTTTGTTTCATTGCAGTGACATCAGATTCTTTATTATTAAAAAGTGTTTAACTCGTCCATTGTGTTTCGCAATCATTTGCTCTTTGTATAGTGTATTCTGTATAGTTTTATACTGACCCATTCCTCTTAAATTGTGGTTATCATCATCTTTACATCTGGCCACTCCATTCTTCATTTCTTTATATCCGGTTTACCAAGATATGATTGTATATTTCATAAATACACTCTCTTTCGTTATTGTTTCCTTACCGATGTCATTGAGCTGTTTGTGAATACTGGGTAAACTCGGCCATGACCCTCACCACTGACTCTACCAAAGCTGTCCCTCCGGCACAACGTAAGCGGACACCGGCCCTACCATTCGGCCCATACAAGGTGTCCCAGTTGTGTGTGAATCGTCATATTACTGTCGGAGCAGAATTCATCCGGACGACAACAGTCGACACCCATTGCCATGCACGGCCGGCCACACTGGTACGATAAGGATCCCTTGTTTGCCTCTGATCATATCTACATCGGTGTGGTACTGTCGCGAACCTACGGGATCAGTGGACGGGCAACTTGTGATGTCTTGCACGTCGAGGGAGGACGGGTTAATGGAGATGGAGGATTGAGGAAACGTTTTCCTTGTTCTTTTTACGAGACGAATTCATTACACGACACAAGGATATATATGTATATATATATATATATATATATATATATATATATATATATATATATATATATATATATATATATGTATATTTATACTTTGTCGCTGTCTCCCGCGTTAGCGAGGTAACGCCAGGAAACAGACGAAAGAATGGCCCAACCCACCCACATACACACGTATATACATACACCCCCACACACGCACATATGCATACCTATACATTTCAACGTATACATATACATACACAGACATGTACATATATACACATGTATATATTCATACTTGCTGCAGTCATCCATTCTCGTCGCCTCCCCGCCACACATGAAACGGCACACCCCCCCCCCCCCTTCCCCGCGCGCGCGCGAGGTAGCACTCGGAAAAGACAACAAAGCCCACATTCGTTCACACTCAGTCTTTAACTGTCATGTGTAATGCACCGAAACCACAGCTCCCTTTCCACATCCAGGCCCCACAAAACTTTCCATGGTTTACCCCAGACGCCTCACATGCCCTGGTTCAATCCATTGACAGCACGTCGACCCCAGTATACTACATCGTTCCAGTTCATTCTATTCCTTGCACGCCTTTCACCCTCCTGCATGTTCAGGCCCCGATCGCTCAAAATCTTTTTCACTCCATCCTTCCACCTCCAATTTGGTCTCCCACTTCTCCTCGTTCCCTACACCTCCGGCACATATATCCGCTCAATCTTTCCTCAGTCATTCTCTCCATGTGACACATATAGCATTGCTCTTATCCACATTTACTCTCGGCTTTCTTCTTTCACACACTTTAAAAAACTCAGTCACCAACTTCTGCATGCAGTTTCTCACCCGAATCAGCCACCAGCGCTATATATATATATATATATATATATATATGATATACATGAGACATGGAAAATATAGTTAAATGCAAGTTAGTTTCACTGGTAAGCTCGATGCCTTACACAATTGAAAAGATACTCTGAAAGCAAATTAGTTAATGTGTAGAAGAAATTACATTCTCGGGAGGCAGTGTGGGTTCATAGGAAAGAAATCATGCTTGACATATCTAAGCTTTTGTGATAGTCAAGACTTGCCCAGGGAAAAATTTTGTAAAAGTATAAATGATAGGATAGATTGTGGGCTCTTGATGTGACTAAAGGCGTTAGACACTGATAAGATGAGGATTTCAAATACATTGTGTGTGTGTGTGTGTGTGTGTGTGTGTGTGTGTGTGTGTGTGTGTGTGTAGTCATACACACAAGGAGCTAATAGAGAAGTCCCTGAGGAGGGCAACAAAGATGGTACCAGAATTAGGAAAACTGACTTACGGAGAAAGGTCAGAGGCTTTGAATTTCCCCAACTTAGAGGAAAGAAGAGTGAGGGTTGACCTGATCACAACTTCTTTAAGGTTTAAAGACTCGTCGATGACGTGAACAATTATCTGTGTTTCCAGAGATGTTGGGATAGGGGAACTGAAGGACATGGCATGAAATTGAGCAAGAAACTTGTTAAAAGATATGTGTAGAAGTACCTATTGTTTTTAGTACATGAGAGGTGGACGAATGGAATAAGATGACTAAGGACATGGAAAATGAAAATGGCATACAGAAAATTAAGTTGTATGATAAATGAGAATGTTCAGGAGATGGGGCCCCTCGAATGGAAAACTCTCTCCCTTACTGTACAAGTACGTACTTAACATCACAAAATGAAAATAATGTGAATTCCGGCTGTATACACGAGTGTACAGCTCCCTCCCTCTACCGTACAGTAGTTAACTGCAAATAGGTAATTATGCACTTGTTCAAATCATGTGGTATGAAATTTTCTCTCCAATAATTCTAATTCTATAAATGACACGAAAATATATTTTTTCATTTCTCTGACAGGAATAATTTGCATTGCTCAGAAGTTAGAGGTGCGTTGTTGGAAGAAGTGATGATAGGATATACTATAGTTCTGAATAATCTTTTACTTTCATACTACTAGATTGCCGTTTCTCGTGTTAGCGAGGGAGCGCCAAGAACGGACGAAGGCGGCCACATCCAGTCGCATCCATTTTCTAGCTGTCATGTTGCTTCACTGTTTTAAATCATATGATATTAATATTATGGATGAATAAGGAACATTATTAATCTGGATAGCTCTTTCTCTGGGAATGAAATGTGTTGTGGGCAAACGATGGTAGATATTAGTGAAGTTAAGATAAACGAGATCGGGATATTTCTTTTTCCATAAGCGTGTAAGTGCAGGTTGTTAGGTTGTAAGTCGAAACGAAAAGAAAGCTATCTGGGCCAAAGGAGCAAAACTTGACAGCTACTGAAGTACTAGTTCACTGTGCAGCCGTCTCCAACCTTCCAGGTATACCCAGGACAGTATTTCCCCCCCCCCTCTCCCCCCTCACACACACACACACACACACACACACACACACACACACACACACACCCACACCCTGGTTGATTCAACTGGCACTACAGGCCGGGTATTGAAAGGGGTCAGTGACGGCTGCTCTGTGAGCCAGCATTTCATTCGCTGTCAAGTTTTACTCCGTTAGCTAGAATTGTTCCCCCTTTTTTTTTCTATTTTTTTTTTCTCTGCCTCACCCACACGTGGCCTGCTGGCATTCAGTCCACAAACAGACAGACTGTCTCTCCGTCTCACAAGTAACAGACGACAACACGTTACGCACGCGACACTTTCTTTGTAACTCTAGATTTTTCCGTGGGCGAGTGCTGCGCCCTAGCCTTGCCTTGTCGCACATTTTTCGTAAGTACGAGTAAGTGAATAAGTGAGTACTGTCTCGTCAGTTTCTGTCCTAGGTTTATTTGTGCTCTTTGACATGTGTTTGTTTGATCCTGTGTTGGGATGATGCAACAGGGTTCGCTGCTTTGTATATCTGTGCCTGACATCCTCATGGAATCAGGTTTTCTCGGATTTTCTGAATCTTCTAAGTATATTCGTTCTGTCACCACTCCTTGACTTCTTGTTGCTTGCCATAGTGGCTCTCTCTCTCTCTCTCTCTCTCTCTCTCTCTCTCTCTCTCTCTCTCTCTCTCTCTCTCTCTCTCTCTCTCTCTCTCTCTCTCTATGCGCTATCCCTGCCTAACGGCAATATCCCATAGAAGGTCCCCCCGCAGGTGGGGTACTCCATGTGCGTCGTCATCTGACCTCGCCGTTCGTATTTATAGAGCCCCTTCAGCGCTGCCGAGGGGACGACGCAGTTAAAAGCAGCGCCAGCCAGCTAGCCAACCAACCAACCAACCAACCAACCACCTCCCGTGCTCTGTACTCCTCTGGCGCTGCTAATGTTTGGACTCGCAGAGTGAGATGAATGGAACTTTTGCACCCTCGTGTCTCGGTCTGACTATTCACAATTGCTTCCTGGTCAATGACACGCGTTGTCTTGGTGAATGACATACACACACACACACACACACACACCACACGCGCGCGCGCGCGCTGTGGACACAGAGGGAAACAAAACACTGATGATACTTTATAACTCTTACAGAAGGTCATTATTATTGTAACTCTGTACGATAACTCCGTGTCTCCCAGTTAAAAGATGTGTACCAACTTGGTCTCGGCTGGCTTAATCTTTAGTGGTCAGGTGTGACGTTCCGTTTTCTTGGTCGTGTGGCTGTGGATGAGAACTCTCACGATAGAACACATCGTCACCAACACCGGACATCACAAGCCGTCGGCCGCTTCAGAAAAGATAAGACAGGACGCGCTTGCATCCTCACTTGACGCACACACACACGAGTCCTAAGCTGCCCGACTCATAAATCTTCCCCAGGTTAACTTCCACACTTGACTCGCTTACTCGACGCCGTTTCTTTCCTAACTCCTCGTTTTCTGTTTCACAAGTCTTTAATGTCATATTTAGATTAAGGCCAGGCCTTGGTGTGGATTCTTGCCCATTACTGGAGCCTTCAACTTTAAAGAAAGAAAAACAATCTTGCTTTGAGCATTATTATCACTGTAACGTAATGTAGTGTGTGAGAAATCTTGACAATGTCAGCTGTTACAGTGTTAACATTCTGTACCGTGTATGCTTTGATGTATTATTTACACGCTTCTTCACTTCGGTTCTCTGTAACTGAGAGTTGCTTATCTTGCAAGAAGTTCATGCCATCATGAAACTTAGGGTCGTGCCGTCGTGCTCAGGGGTCGTTCCTTCGTGCGTACTAGGGATGACAGGTCGTAGACCATCAAGGCTTGGCAGTAGAGCCATCAAGGGATAAGGTGAAGTGTAGCAGGAAACGAAGGGTTCAAGATCTTATGGTCGGGGATTCTACACTCCCTGATCCCACTAGTATGGACGCTTCTCACTATGTGTACACCAAGGTTTATTAAGGCTTTTAAGATTACAGCTAACGCAGGCATGCGTGTACGTGCTTACACACGCCTGGTTTAGGCTGGGTGTGTTTGTGTGTGTACATAACAGGGTTAAGAGACTTGACGCAGTGTAACATAGTAATCACACACACACACACACACACACACACACACACACACACACACACACACACACACGTGTTGAAATGCCCGTACAATACAAATGGGTAATTGCACACACACACACACACACACACACACACACACACACACACACACACACACACACATTTAATCATCCGTTTTCATAGGGTTTTGAAAATCATAATTATTTTAACGATAAATGAATGTGTTTTCCAAACTTTTTATTAAATCTTTCACCTATTTTCTAAGCTGGGCAGAATTTTCCCCTACATAAACTGAGCGGGAGTTTTTCCTTTTTCTACAATAGGTCAAAGGAAATGCACATAAGATGTCGTGTGTGCGTTCGTACGTTTGTATGTTGTAACTATTATTTTTTCGTATCTTGCTCCATGTCTGTGACGGATGAGAGGGAGAGCAGTTGAATGGCGAATACAATGATCACAGGTGAGTTTGTATCGGAAGATGCTGTTGAGCTGTTTGGAGTATCAACTCCAATTTCAACATTTTTCAACTTCGTAAGAAAATAACGATAAGATTAACTCGTACCCCCCCCCCCCCCCCCCAGCAAAGACACCAGAGGTAGATGAAAGGATTTATGATCTTTCAGGAGAAATTTTTGATGAACGTGATTTTGAATCGTAATTAGAGATTTTTGCATAGATATAGGCGTCGCGTGGAAACATGTGTGGCAGTGTGCGTTCGATGGCCTGTCTTCAAAACGAGGCCGAACTGAAAATAGCAGAAGAAACCCTAAAGAGCTTTATAGCTATGTTAAGAGAGTCGTTACGCTATCAGTTTAACCGTAAATTTCAGAAAATGCTTGATTTAAGACAAGGAAGTCATGGCAAAGATTGTTTTTTAAGATTGTTACATCTGCATTTTACAATTGAAGATGCACCTCGTATACGGAATTCATTTCCATTGCTATAAAACTAATAGGTGAGAGACTGGTGGTAAACATATGGTTATTAGTAGAGGTTCATTTAGTTTAGGTAGTGTAATTTGACATATGCTGTATAGTAACCTATGTAAGAGGATAGATAACATGGCGTAGCCATTATGACCTGACCTGACCCAACCTGACCGATCACGTAAGGTCTGGGCTTGGTACCTGAGAACCCTCTGTCTCCACGGGGCGTCCCTCGCTGTCCTCACGTGTTCAGTACATTCCAAAATGTGACTTAACGTTTCCTGGTGTCTCTTAAGATTCCTTCTCCTGTGAAATGTTACAATTTGCCCCAGAAGATTTGTTGAAATACACGAAAGCGCCTAAGCTTACTTTCCTGCTTTGATTTTTCCTTCGTGATTCCCAAGTTCATCTGTGGTAGTCACGTGAGTGAAAAAAGTTCTCTAAAGGGAGGCTGTAATTTCCTCAATTGACGAAAGAGTACACTGTCTTTAAAGAATTCGTTTCAAAGAGGTCCATCCTGTCCCTGCTACTGAGTTTAGTGCTTGTATAATATATATATATATATATATATATATATATATATATATATATATATATATATATATATACACGAACAAAGTGCATAGGAACGCGCACCTTCATAGAATATATATATATATATATATATATATATATATATATATATATATATATATATGTATATATATATATATATATATATATATATATATATATATATATATATATATATATATATATATATACATGTATAGATATCCCTGGGGATAGGGGAGATAGAATACTTCCCACGTATTCCCTGCGTGTCGTAGAAGGCAACTAAAAGTGGAGGGAGCGCGGGGCTGAAAATCCTCCCCTCTCATCTTTTTTTTTTTTTAATTTTCCAAAAGAAGGAACAGAGAAGGGGGCCAGGTGAGGATGTTCCCTCAGGGGCCCAGTCCTCTGTTCTTGACGCTACCTCGCTGGCGCGGGAAGTGGCGAATAGTTTGAAAGAAAAAAAGAATATTTTTTTTTTTCCAAAAGAAGGAACAGAGGGGGCCAGGTGAGGATATTCCAAAAAAGGCCCAGTCCTCTGTTCTTAACGCTACCTCGCTAACGCGGGAAATGGCGAATAGTTTAGAAGAAAAAGATATATATATATATATATATATATATATATATATATATATATATATATATATATATATATATATATATATATATATCCTTGGGGATAGGGGAGAAAGAATACTTCCCAAGCATTCCTCATGTGTCGTGGAAGGCGACTAAAGAGGACGGAAGCGGGGGGGGGGGGCTGGAAACCCTCCCCTCCTTGTATTTTAACTTTCTGAGAGGGGACACAGAGGGAGTCACGCGTGAAGTGCTCATCTTCCTCGAAGGCTCAGATTGGGGTGTCTAAATGTGTGTTGATGGAACCAAGGTGAGAAAAAATGAGAGATAGGTAGTATGTTTGAGGAAAGGGACCTGGATGTTTTGGCTCTGAGTGAAACGAAGCTCAAGGGTAAAGGGGAAGAGTGGTTTGGGAATGTCTTGGGAGTAAAGTCAGGGGTTAGTGAGAGGACAAGAGCAAGGGAAGGAGTAGTACTACTCCCGAAGTAGGAGTGGTGGGAGTATGTGATAGTGTAAGAAAGTAAACTCTAGATTGATATGGGTAAAACTGAAAGTGGATGGAGAGAGATGGGTGATTATTGGTGCATTATGCACCTGGGCATAAGAAGAAAGATCATGGGAAGCAAGTGTTTTGGGAGCAGCTGAATGAGTGTGTTAGTAGTTTTGATGCACGTGACCGGGTTATAGTGATGGGTGATGTGAATGCAAAGGTGAGTAATGTGGCAGTTGAGGGAATAATTGGTGTACATGGGGTGTTCAGTGTTGTAAATGGAAATGGGGAAGAGCTCGTAGATTTATGTTCTGCAAAAGGACTGGTGATTGGGAATACCTGGTTTGAAAAGTAAGTATACGTATGTAAGTAGGAGAGATGGCCAGAGAGCGTTATTGGATTACCTGTTAATTGATAGGCGCGCGAAAGAGAGACTTTTGGGTGTTAATGTGCTGAGAGGTGCAACTGGAGGGATGTCTGATCTTGTGGAGGCGAAGGTGAAGATTTGTAGAGGTTTTCAGAAAAGTTTCAGAAAGTTGGGGTGAAGGGAGTTGTGAGAGTAAGTGAGCTTGGGAAGGAGACTTGTGTGAGGAAGTATCAGGAGAGACTGAGTACAAAATGGAAAAAGGTAAGAGCAAAGGACGTAAGGGGAGTGGGGGAGGAATGGGATGTATTTAGGTAAGCAGTGATGGCTTGCGCAAAAGATGCTTATGGCATGAGAAGCGTGGGAGGTAAGCAGATTAGAAAGGGTAGTGAGTAGTGGGATGAAGAAGTAAGATTATTAGTGAAAGAGAAGAGAGAAGCATTTGGACGATTTTTGCAGGGGAATAATGCAAATGAGTGGGAGATATATAAAAGAAAGAGGCAGGAGGTCAAGAGAAAGGTGCAAGAGGTGAAAAAGAGGGCAAATGAGAGTTGGGGTGAGAGAGTATCATTAAATTTTAGGGAGAATAAAAAGATGTTTTGGAAGGAGGTAAATAAAGTGCGTAAGACAAGGGAGCAAATGGGAACTTCAGTGAAGTGGGCTAATGGGGAGCTGATGACAAGTAGTGGTGATGTGAGAAGGAGATGGAGTGAGTATTTTGAAGGTTTGTTTAATGTGTTTGATGATAGAGTGGCAGATATAGGGTGTTTTGGTCGAGGTGGTGTGCAGAGTGAGAGGGTTAGAGAGAATGATTTGGAGAAAATGATTTGGCAAACAGAGAAGAGGTAGTAAAAGCTTTTCGGAAGATGAAAGCCGGCAAGGCAGCGGGTTTGGATGGTTTTGCAGTGGAATTTATTAAAAATGGGGGTGACTGTATTGTTGACTGGTTAAGGTTATTTAATGTATGTATGACTCATGGTGAGGTGCCTGAGGATTGGAGGAATGCGTGCATAGTGCCATTGTACAAAGGCAAAGGAGATAAAAGTGAGTGCTCAAATTACAGAGGTATAAGTTTGTTGAGTATTCCTGGTAAATTATATGGGAGGGTATTGATTGAGAGGGTGAAGGCAGGTACAGAGCATCAGATTGGGGAAGAGCAGTGTGATTTCAGAAGTGGTAGAGAATGTGTGGATCAGGTGTTTGCTTTGAAGAATGTATGTGAGAAATACTTAGAAAAGCAACTGGATTTGTATGTAGCATTTATGGATCTGGAGAAGGCATATGATAGAGTTGATAGAGATCTCTGTGGAAGGTATTAAGAATATATGGTGTGGGTGGCAAGTTGTTAGAAGCAATGAAAAGTTTTTCTCGAGAATGTAAGGCATGTGTACGTGTAGGAAGAGAGGAAAGTGACTGGTTCTCAGTGAATGTAGGTTTGCGGCAGGGGTGTGTGATGTCTTCATGGTTGTTTGATTTGTTTATGGATGGGGTTGTTAGGGAGGTGAATGCAAGAGTTTTGGAAAGAGGGGCAAGTATGCAGTCTGTTGGGGATGAGAGGGCTTGGGAAGTGAGTCAGTTGTTCGCTGATGATACAACGCTGGTGGCTGATTCGTATGAGAAACTGCAGAAGCTGGTGACTGAGTTTGGTAAAGTGTGTGAAAGAAGAAAGCTGAAAGTAAATGTGAATAAGAGCAAGGTTATTAGGTACAGTAGGGTTGAGGGACAAGTCATTTGGGAGGTAAGTTTCATTGGAGAAAAACTGGAGGAAGTGAAGTGTTTTAGGTATCTGGGAGTGGATTTGGCAGCGGATGGAACCATGGAAGAGGAAGTGAATCATAGGGTGGGGGAGGGGCGAAAGTTTTGGGAGCGTTGAAAAATGTGTGGAAGTCGAGAACATTATCTCGGAAAGCAACAATGGGTATGTTTGAAGGAATAGTGTTTCCAACAATGTTATATGGTTGCGAGGTGTGGGGTATGGATAGAGTTGTGCGGAGGAGGATAGATGTGCTGGAAATGAGATGTTTGAGGACAATATGGGGTGTGAGGTGGTTTGATCGAGTAAGTAATGAAAGGGTAAGAGAGATGTGTGGAAATAAAAAGAGTGTGGTTGAGAGAGCAGAAGAGGGTGTTTTGAAATGGTTTGGTCACATGGAGAGAATGAGTGAGGAAAGATTGACAAAGAGGATATATGTGTCATAGGTGGAGGGAAGGAGGAGAAGTGGAAGACCAAATTGGAGGTGGAAAGATGAAGTGAAAAGATTTTGAGTGATCGGGGCCTGAACATGCAGGAGGATGAAAGGCGAGGAAGGAATAAAGTGAATTGGACCGATGTGATATTCCGGGGTCGACGTGCTGTTAATGGATTGAACCAGGGCATGTGAAGCGTTTGGAGTAAACCATGGAAAGTTGTGTGAGGCCTGGATGTGGAAAGGGAGCTGTGGTTTCGGTGCATTATTACACAACAGCTAGAGACTGAGCGTGAACGAATGTGGCCTTTTTTGTCTTTTCCTAGCGCTACCTCGCGCACATGAGAGGGGAGGGGGGTGTTATTTCATGTGTGGCGATGGGAATGAATAAAGGTAGACTATGAATTATGTACATGTGTATATATGTATTTGTCTGTGTGTATATATGTATTTGTCTGTGTGTATATATATGTATACGTTGAGATGTATAGGTATGTATATTTCCTTGTGTGGACGTGTATGTATATACATGTGTATATGGTTGGGTTGGGCCATTCTTTTGTCTGTTTCCTTGCGCTACCTCGCTAACGCGGGAGACAGCGACAAAGCAAAATTATAAAAAAAGATAATGATATATATATATATATATATATATATATATATATATATATATATATATATAAAAGGGCAAATGAGAGTTGGGGTGAGAGAGTATCATTAAATTTTAGGGAGAATAAAAAGATGTTTTGGAAGGAGGTAAATAAAGTGCGTAAGACAAGGGAGCAAATGGGAACTTCAGTGAAGTGGGCTAATGGGGAGCTGATGACAAGTAGTGGTGATGTGAGAAGGAGATGGAGTGAGTATTTTGAAGGTTTGTTTAATGTGTTTGATGATAGAGTGGCAGATATAGGGTGTTTTGGTCGAGGTGGTGTGCAGAGTGAGAGGGTTAGAGAGAATGATTTGGAGAAAATGATTTGGCAAACAGAGAAGAGGTAGTAAAGCTTTTCGGAAGATGAAAGCCGGCAAGGCAGCGGGTTTGGATGGTTTTGCAGTGGAATTTATTAAAAATGGGGGTGACTGTATTGTTGACTGGTTAAGGTTATTTAATGTATGTATGACTCATGGTGAGGTGCCTGAGGATTGGAGGAATGCGTGCATAGTGCCATTGTACAAAGGCAAAGGAGATAAAAGTGAGTGCTCAAATTACAGAGGTATAAGTTTGTTGAGTATTCCTGGTAAATTATATGGGAGGGTATTGATTGAGAGGGTGAAGGCAGGTACAGAGCATCAGATTGGGGAAGAGCAGTGTGATTTCAGAAGTGGTAGAGAATGTGTGGATCAGGTGTTTGCTTTGAAGAATGTATGTGAGAAATACTTAGAAAAGCAACTGGATTTGTATGTAGCATTTATGGATCTGGAGAAGGCATATGATAGAGTTGATAGAGATCTCTGTGGAAGGTATTAAGAATATATGGTGTGGGTGGCAAGTTGTTAGAAGCAATGAAAAGTTTTTCTCGAGAATGTAAGGCATGTGTACGTGTAGGAAGAGAGGAAAGTGACTGGTTCTCAGTGAATGTAGGTTTGCGGCAGGGGTGTGTGATGTCTTCATGGTTGTTTGATTTGTTTATGGATGGGGTTGTTAGGGAGGTGAATGCAAGAGTTTTGGAAAGAGGGGCAAGTATGCAGTCTGTTGGGGATGAGAGGGCTTGGGAAGTGAGTCAGTTGTTCGCTGATGATACAACGCTGGTGGCTGATTCGTATGAGAAACTGCAGAAGCTGGTGACTGAGTTTGGTAAAGTGTGTGAAAGAAGAAAGCTGAAAGTAAATGTGAATAAGAGCAAGGTTATTAGGTACAGTAGGGTTGAGGGACAAGTCATTTGGGAGGTAAGTTTCATTGGAGAAAAACTGGAGGAAGTGAAGTGTTTTAGGTATCTGGGAGTGGATTTGGCAGCGGATGGAACCATGGAAGAGGAAGTGAATCATAGGGTGGGGGAGGGGCGAAAGTTTTGGGAGCGTTGAAAAATGTGTGGAAGTCGAGAACATTATCTCGGAAAGCAACAATGGGTATGTTTGAAGGAATAGTGTTTCCAACAATGTTATATGGTTGCGAGGTGTGGGGTATGGATAGAGTTGTGCGGAGGAGGATAGATGTGCTGGAAATGAGATGTTTGAGGACAATATGGGGTGTGAGGTGGTTTGATCGAGTAAGTAATGAAAGGGTAAGAGAGATGTGTGGAAATAAAAAGAGTGTGGTTGAGAGAGCAGAAGAGGGTGTTTTGAAATGGTTTGGTCACATGGAGAGAATGAGTGAGGAAAGATTGACAAAGAGGATATATGTGTCATAGGTGGAGGGAAGGAGGAGAAGTGGAAGACCAAATTGGAGGTGGAAAGATGAAGTGAAAAGATTTTGAGTGATCGGGGCCTGAACATGCAGGAGGATGAAAGGCGAGGAAGGAATAAAGTGAATTGGACCGATGTGATATTCCGGGGTCGACGTGCTGTTAATGGATTGAACCAGGGCATGGGAAGCGTTTGGAGTAAACCATGGAAAGTTGTGTGAGGCCTGGATGTGGAAAGGGAGCTGTGGTTTCGGTGCATTATTACACAACAGCTAGAGACTGAGCGTGAACGAATGTGGCCTTTTTTGTCTTTTCCTAGCGCTACCTCGCGCACATGAGAGGGGAGGGGGTGTTATTTCATGTGTGGCGATGGGAATGAATAAAGGTAGACTATGAATTATGTACATGTGTATATATGTATTTGTCTGTGTGTATATATGTATTTGTCTGTGTGTATATATATGTATACGTTGAGATGTATAGGTATGTATATTTCCTTGTGTGGACGTGTATGTATATACATGTGTATATGGTTGGGTTGGGCCATTCTTTTGTCTGTTTCCTTGCGCTACCTCGCTAACGCGGGAGACAGCGACAAAGCAAAATTATAAAAAAAGATAATGATATATATATATATATATATATATATATATATATATATATATATATATATAAAAGGGCAAATGAGAGTTGGGGTGAGAGAGTATCATTAAATTTTAGGGAGAATAAAAAGATGTTCTGGAAGGAGGTAAATAAAGTGCGTAAGACAAGGGAGCAAATGGGAACTTCAGTGAAGGGCGCAAATGGGGAGGTGATAACAAGTAGTGGTGATGTGAGAAGGAGATGGAGTGAGTATTTTGAAGGTTTGTTGAATGTGTGTGATGATAGAGTGGCAGATATAGGGTGTTTTGGTCGAGGTGGTGTGCAAAGTGAGAGGGTTAGGGAAAATGATTTGGTAAACAGAGAAGAGGTAGTGAAAGCTTTGCGGAAGATGAAAGCCGGCAAGGCAGCAGGTTTGGATGGTATTGCAGTGGAATTTATTAAAAAAGGGGGTGACTGTATTGTTGACTGGTTGGTAAGGTTATTTAATGTATGTATGACTCATGGTGAGGTGCCTGAGGATTGGAGGAATGCGTGCGTAGTGCCATTGTACAAAGGCAAAGGGGATAAGAGTGAGTGCTCAAATTACAGAGGTATAAGTTTGTTGAGTATTCCTGGTAAATTATATGGGAGGGTATTGATTGAGAGGGTGAAGGCATGTACAGAGCATCAGATTGGGGAAGAGCAGTGTGGTTTCAGAAGTGGTAGAGGATGTGTGGATCAGGTGTTTGCTTTGAAGAATGTATGTGAGAAATACTTAGAAAAGCAAATGGATTTGTATGTAGCATTTATGGATCTGGAGAAGGTATATGATAGAGTTGATAGAGATGCTCTGTGGAAGGTATTAAGAATATATGGTGTGGGAGGAAAGTTGTTAGAAGCAGTGAAAAGTTTTTATCGAGGATGTAAGGCATGTGTACGTGTAGGAAGAGAGGAAAGTGATTGGTTCTCAGTGAATGTAGGTTTGCGGCAGGGGTGTGTGATGTCTCCATGGTTGTTTAATTTGTTTATGGATGGGGTTGTTAGGGAGGTAAATGCAAGAGTTTTGGAAAGAGGGGCAAGTATGAAGTCTGTTGGGGATGAGAGAGCTTAGGAAGTGAGTCAGTTGTTGTTCGCTGATGATACAGCGCTGGTGGCTGATTCATGTGAGAAACTGCAGAAGCTGGTGACTGAGTTTGGTAAAGTGTGTGGAAGAAGAAAGTTAAGAGTAAATGTGAATAAGAGCAAGGTTATTAGGTACAGTAGGGTTGAGGGTCAAGTCAATTGGGAGGTGAGTTTGAATGGAGAAAAACTGGAGGAAGTGAAGTGTTTTAGATATCTGGGAGTGGATCTGGCAGCGGATGGAACCATGGAAGCGGAAGTGGATCATAGGGTGGGGGAGGGGGCGAAAATTCTGGGGGCCTTGAAGAATGTGTGGAAGTCGAGAACATTATCACGGAAAGCAAAAATGGGTATGTATGAAGGAATAGTGGTTCCAACAATGTTGTATGGTTGCGAGGCGTGGGCTATGGATAGAGTTGTGCGCAGGAGGATGGATGTGCTGGAAATGAGATGTTTGAGGACAATGTGTGGTGTGAGGTGGTTTGATCGAGTGAGTAACGTAAGGGTAAGAGAGATGTGTGGAAATAAAAAGAGCGTGGTTGAGAGAGCAGAAGAGGGTGTTTTGAAGTGGTTTGGGCACATGGAGAGAATGAGTGAGGAAAGATTGACCAAGAGGATATATGTGTCGGAGGTGGAGGGAACAAGGAGAAGAGGGAGACCAAATTGGAGGTGGAAAGATGGAGTGAAAAAGATTTTGTGTGATCGGGGCCTGAACATGCAGGAGGGTGAAAGGAGGGCAAGGAATAGAGTGAATTGGAGCGATGTGGTTTACCGGGGTTGACGTGCTGTCAGTGGATCGAATCAAGGCATGTGAAGCGTCTGGGGTAAGCCATGGAAAGCTGTGTAGGTATGTATATTTGCGTGTGTGGACGTATGTATATACATGTGTATGGGGGGGGGGGTTGGGCCATTTCTTTCGTCTGTTTCCTTGCGCTACCTCGCAAACGCGGGAGGCAGCGACAAAGTATAATAATAATAATAATAATATATATATATATATATATATATATATATATATATATATATATATATATATATATATATATATATATATGTATATATATATATATATATATATATATATATATATATATATATATATATATATGTATGTATATATATATATATATAATTTTAGAGCATTACTTAAGTAGATATTTTAAGCTTGAGCGCAGGAATGTTGAGCAGAGCGAGGCAGCAACAGCACCTGGGGTGAGGGTGTGACTAGCCAGCTGTCCCTCCTTCCTCCTCCCTGGCTCAGGCCACCGCGGAAGGCGCCAGTCGGTCTATTCTGAAGGCAATGGTCAGCCCGGCCATGACACAAGGGGAGCTACGAACCTTCACGGTACTCGCTCCTGGTTTAGTCTTACAGGTCGTTGGTTTGGCTTATTTCAGTCAGCCCTTGGTGTAGTTTTACAGAGCGTTCGGCTTGGTTTATTTCACTCGTTCCTGGTTTAGTTTTACAGGAAGGTAGTTTGGTTTATTTCAGTCAACCCCTGGTGTAGTTTAACAGGTCGTTGGTTTGGTTTGTTTCACTCGCTTCTGGTTAAGTTTTGCAAAGCTTTGGTTCGGTTTATGTTGGTCGTTTTGATAGTTTAACAAAGCGTTGGTCGAGGTTTTTATTCGCCAGCAAATCATGTGCGTTTAGTGTTGATGTTTCATTGATTTTCATCGATTCAAGTGCAAGTTGTATTTCACTCCTTTAAGAATTCTTTAAGTTTAGTTTTACTACCCTATTTAAGACTTTATTAATGCTGATGTTAACGAGATTATATATATATATATATATATATATATATATATATATATATATATATATATATATATATATATTATTTATTTTTATCTTACTTTGTCATTGTCTCCGCGTTAGCGAGGTAGCATAAGTAAAGTGAAGAAAGAATGGCCCAACCCACCCACATACACATGTTTATACATACACCTCCACACACGCACATATACATACCTATACATTTCAACATATACACACATATACATACACTGACTTATACATATATACATATGTACATAATTCATACTTGCTGCCTTTATTCATTATGGTCGCCACCACGCCACACATGAAATGACAACTCCCTTTCCGCGCATGCGCGCGAGGTAGCACTACGAAAAGATAACAAAGGCCAGATTCGTTCACACTCAGCCTCTAGCTGTCATGTATAATGCACCGAAACTACAGCTACCTTTCCCTTTCCAGGCCCCACAAAACTTTCCATGGCTTACCCCAGATGCTTCACATGCCCTGGTTCAATCCATTGACAGCACGTCGACCCCGGTATACCACATGGTTCCAATTCACTCTCTTCCTTGCATGCCTTTCACCCTTCTGCATGTTCAGGCCCAGATCGCTCAAGATCTTTTTCACATCATCTTTCCACCTCCAATTTGGTCTCTCACTTCTCCTCCTTCCCTCCACCTATGACACATATATCCTCTTTGTCAATCTTTCCTCACTCATTCTCTCCACGTGACCAAACCATTTCAAAACGCCCTCTTCTGCTTTCTCAACTACACACTCTTTATTACCACACATCTCTCTTACCCTTTCCTTACTTACTCGATCAAACCACCTCACACCACATATTCTCCTCAAACATCTCATTTCCAACACATCCATCCTTCTCCGCACAACTCTATCTATAGCCCACGCCTCGCAACCATATAACATTTATGGAACCACAATTCCTTCAAACATACCCATTTTTGCTTTCCGAGATAATGTTCTCGCCTTCCACACATTGTTCAACGCTCCCAGAACTTTCGCCCCCTCCCCCACCCTGTGACTCACTTCCGCTTCCATGGTTCCATCCGCTACCAAATCCACTCCCAGATACCTAAAGCACTTCACTTCCTCCAGTTTTTCTCCATTCAAACTTACCTCCCATTTGACTTGTCCCTCAACCCTACTGTACCTAATAACCTTGCTCTTATTCACATCTACTCTCAGCTTTCTTCTTTCACACACACTACCAAACTCAGTCACTAGCTTCTACAGTTTCTCACCCGAATCAGCCACCAGCGCTGTATCATCAACGAACAACAGCTGACTCACTTCCCAAACCCTTTCATCCACAACAGACTGCATACTTGCCCCTCTCTCCAAAACCATTCACCTCCCTAACAACCCCATCCATAAACAAATTAAACAACCATGGAACCATCACGCACCCCTGCCGGAAACCGACATTCACTGAGAACCAATTACTTTCCTCTCTTCCTACACGTACACATGCCTTACATCCTCGATAAAAACTTTTCAGTGCTTCTAGCAACTTGCCTCCCACACCATATATTCTTAATACCTTATACAGAGCATCTCTGTCAACGCTATCATATGCCTTCTCCAGATCCATAAATGCTACTTACAAATCCATTTGTTTTTCTAAGTATTTTTCACATACATTCTTCAAAGCAAACACCTGATCCACACATCCTCTACCACTTCTGAAACCACACTGCTCTTCCCCAATCTGTTGCTCTGTACATGTTTTCACCCTCTCAATCAATACCCTCCCATATAATTTCCCAGGAATACTCAACAAACTTACACATCTGTAATAAGAGCACTCACCTTTATCCCCTTTGCCTTTGTATAATGGCACTATGTAAGCATTCCGCCAAACCTTAGGCATCTCACCATGATTCATACATATATTGAATATCCTTACCAACCAGACAACAACACACTCACCCCCTTTCTTAATAAATTCAACTGCGATACCATCCAAACCCGCTGCCTTGCCAGCTTTCATAATCCGCAAAGCTTTCACTACCTCTTGTCTGTTTACCAAATCATTTTCCCAAATGGCGTATTAGCATCGTTTCGTCGATATAAATCAACTGACTGTTATATTTCTCTCTAGTGTCTCCCCTGATAATTTGATTATTACGCGAAAGTGCACTTAGGAACTTATCGTGTTTCATTTTCCTCGTGGACTCGTAGGAATATATATATATATATATATATATAATATATGCGCGTGTGTGTGTATGTGTGTTTTACCCGTACTCCGTCCGACAATGGTTACACTACGAATTAAATTTTACCTCTAGTGAGGTTACATCATCGTCACTTTAGACTACAGACTCGTCAGAGAATTTCCCTCTTCACAAGAGCCAATCTTTCTTGTACTTCTGATTATAGCGCAGACTCTAAGCTGCGAGAGCCTAATATAACGGGACTTAGAATAATATATATATATATATATATATATATATATATATATATATATATATATATATATATATATATATGATAGAGATGCTCTGTGGAAGGTTTTAAGAATATATGGTGTGGGTGGCAAGTTGTTAGAAGCAGTGAAAAGTTTTTATCGAGGATGTAAGGCATGTGTACGTGTAGGAAGAGAGGAAAGTGATTGGTTCTCAGTGAATGTAGGTTTGCGGCAGGGGTGTGTGATGTCTCCATGGTTGTTTAATTTGCTTATGGATGGGGTTGTTAGGGAGGTGAATGCAAGAGTTTTGGAAAGAGGGGCAAGTATGCAGTCTGTTGTGGATGAGAGAGCTTAGGAAGTGAGTCAGTTGTTGTTCGCTGTTGTTACAGCGCTGGTGGCTGATTCATGTAAGAAACTGCAGAAGCTGGTGACTGAGTTTGGTAAAGTGTGTGAAAGAAGAAAGTTAAGAGTAAATGTGAATAAGAGCAAGGTTATTAGGTACAGTAGGGTTGAGGGTCAAGTCAATTGGGAGGTAAGTTTGAATGGAGAAAAACTGGAGGAAGTGAAGTGTTTTAGATATCTGGGAGTGGATCTGGCAGCGGATGGAACCATGGAAGCGGAAGTGGATCATAGGGTGGGGGAGGGGGCGAAAATTTTGGGACCTTTGAAGAATGTTTGGAAGTCGAGAACATTATCTCCGAAAGCAAAAATGGGTATGTTTGAAGGAATAGTGGTTCCAACAATGTTGTATGGTTGCGAGGCGTGGGCTTTGGATAGAGTTGTCGCAGGAGGGTGGATGTGCTGGAAATGAGATGTTTGAGGACAATATGTGGTGTGAGGTGGTTTGATCCAGTAAGTAATGTAAGGGTAAGAGAGATGTGTGGAAATAAAAAGAGTGTGGTTGAGAGAGCAGAAGAGGGTGTTTTGAAATGGTTTGGTCACATGGAGAGAATGAGTGAGGAAAGATTGACCAAGAGGATATATGTGTCGGAGGTGGAGGGAACGAGGAGAAGTGGGAGACCAAATTGGAGGTGGAAAGATGGAGTGAAAAAGATTTTGAGTGATCGGGGCCTGAACATGCAGGAGGGTGAAAGGCGTGCAAGGAATAGAGTGAATTGGAACGATGTGGTGTACCGGGGTCGACGTGCTGTCAATGGATTGAACCAGGGCATGTGAAGCATCTGGGGTAAACCATGGAAAGTTGTGTGGGGCCTGAATGTTGAAAGGGAGCTGTGTTTTCGGTGCATTATTACATGACAGCTAGAGACTGAATGTGAACGAATGGGGCCTTTGGTGTCTTTTCCTAGCGCTACCTCGCACACATGAGGGGGGAGGGGGTTGTTATTCCATGTGTGGCGAGGTGGCGATGGGAACAAATAAAGGCAGACATGAATTATGTACATGTGTATATATGTATATGTCTCTGTGTGTATATATATATATATGTGTACGTTGAGATGTATAGGTATGTATATTTGCGTGTGTGGACGTGTATGTATATACATGTGTATGTGGTCGGGTTGGGCCATTCTTTCGTCTGTTTCCTTGCGCTACCTCGCTAACGCGGGAGACAGCGACAAAGTATAATAAATGAATAATATGTACATATATGGTTACACATAATTTGGTGCCTTAGAAATTAGGCCTTTTTATCAGGTAAATTTTGGTCACCGATTGTAACTATGCCATCAGTTTTTTATCTGTTCTGGTTATCGAGATATGATATTACCCTAATTGTTATGCATACAACCGATTGGGCATAAAGATTGATGACTAGAAATGAATAATTGTTGCCTTTTTGATGAGAAAAAATGGCTTCATACAAGTAAAATTTGTTTATTTATGATTAAATTACATCTATAGAATCAGATAATACCGAAGCTAGCATAGGAAGTTGTATATCAATGATGCAACTTTCTTTTACTCAAGACATCTCACGTTTCAAAACCTTCTTACGGTGAGCTGCCCCAGGACAGTCACGTTGAATGGTCTAGCAGTAATCCGTCGTCATATGGGTATCCCAGTGTCCCCGGTATGGGTATCCCAGTGTCCCCGGTATGGGTATCCCAGTGTCCCCGGTATGGGTATCCCAGTGTCCCCGGTATGGGTATCCCAGTGTCCCCGGTATGGGTATCCCAGTGTCCCCGGTATGGGTATCCCAGTGTCCCCGGTATGGGTATCCCAGTTTCCCCGGTATCTTTCTTCCCTGTTCCTCACTTAGGTCACCAAGGTTGCTCTGCATATGTAATCAGAGTCCCCTTCCTTGTTCAAAGCCTTCCCAAACTGTTTCATTAAACCTGGTCTGATGTGCAATGGTGGTAAAATGATCTTATCTCTGTCAACCAAGGGTTCTGCGATTACATTTTTTCTCCAACCAACATGTTTTCTCTCAGAGGCCATTGTTTTCTCAGCCAGTGCTCATCCTTAGCTCTACTATCCCAGAGAGAGAGATAAAGCAGGGATACTTGCTGTCTCTACTCTGCTGACCCAGGAGAAAAGTCTCCATCTTAAGAGCCACACAGATCAGCAGCCACTGGTGATCTTGGTATGATATCATCTGTAAGAGCATATTTGTTGCCATTGTGTAGAAGCACAACATTTTAAGCTCCACTTAGAAATACCTGTGCTCATGAGAGCTACATTTATTGATAAGTGTCTTATCTCAAAAACTATACCTGCTAGAAGGAAATGAAGGTCATATTCTTATTCAGTGGCGTGAATATACCTAGAATCATGTCTAAAATCTGAGGCACCAAAGATTTTTTTTTTTATTTGTTCCCCTTGTTGATTATGGATAGATATATGAAGGGGTAATCGCACTTCAGTAGGAGTTCAGATAATCTTATAGAAATTTTACAGTACACTACATGTTTCACCAGTGTTACCACTCCAAAATATGACCTTTCTTAAGATGGATCATAAAATACCAAGATTCTTTGTTTTCATGTGACATCCATATCGCCATACAATGAACACACCTTAATGAAATATTATTGAGAGACTGTCTTTCCTTAACTTCTTTCCCAAGTCATATGGTCGGCTGCCTGCTGATAGACAAGATGTTACCTCCTGCACCGCGATAGCTTGCGTTGCAGTGGACGTATGGAGACAGTTTGTCTCCTTAGTTTTGGAAAAGACCCATAGGAGTGAAGTCGAGCCAGAAGGCTTGCACGTAAAGGTGGAAAGAAGACTGAATTTGGACTGATTGTTGCCATCTTTGATTGTCAATAGTTCAGACCAGGAAGTTGTTGCCGCACCGCTCTTGCTTCTCAAGTATTCACCATACAACAAATCCCTCCGCTGATCCTGCTGCTCATCGAAGTCGTCGTCTTCCACGAATATAGGAAAATGAAGAGCCAATTATACCACAGACTCGACGTTCCTCAGAAGGGAGATACTTGCCTTTGGTTCAGTGCTTCGGAGGATGGATAGGATAATTTTCATCAAGTGTAAATCTCTCTCTCATTTGTGAAGACAATGCCACCAAGAACGCTCGACGGTCAAGCCGAAATCTTTTCTCTTTGTCGCCTACAGGAGATAAGACCACCATCATAAAGATCTCTGACGATACTGTTTGCAGCAGTAACAGCTGTAGGATCACTGGAAGCCAGTGTCCTTTTTCTAGTATTACTTCACGCTAAAACGTACCCAAAATACTTGTGTATTCAGCCGAAATTGGAATTCTAGAGTAATTTTGTCTACTTTGGTTGGGACATCGTTCAGTTTTAGCAGCATTGGCTTAGTTCTCTGAGTGATCATAGTGTTGTGTATCTGGGACGCCCCATCCGCTCGCTTCTTTAGAAAACAGCTGCGGTGCTTCCCACTGTTCCAGAATTCTGCATATGACTGACCCTCTCGACAGCCAGCGAGTGTGTGATAATTTCAACATGTGTTTGGGAGCCTGAACTATTATGGGCTGACTCATATCAAACTGATGTTGAACGTTTGCCGCTACGTGCAAAGGAGCAACACACGTCTTTTAAAGAAGGTAAAAGCAATGATGGTAAGTGGTTACTAGCTTGGCTTGAGAAGAATGCAAGCGAGTGAGAAACCCATCCTAGAATGGGATATCATTCTTGAGTTAACGCCAGGAGCAGACGAAGAACAGCATCATCCGGTCACTTTCATTCTCTAGCTGTCATGTGTAATGCACCGAAACCACAGCTCCCTCTCCACAACCAGGCCCCACAGACTTTTACATGGTTTACCCTGGACGCTTCACATACCCTGGTTCAGTCCACTGAAACAGCATCTTCATGCATACGTTAAGTAGGACAAGAGTTATTGTATTTATACAATTCATGTAACTTCAGCGATGTTGGTCTGCACACCAAAATTCTTGAGTAATGATGTGTTATTCTTTGAAGGTGTAGGAAAGTATCATTTGTCCTTGATCTCTGCTCTCTCTGTGTGAATGATGGTCATTGAAGAGCGGAATGACATAATTGTGTGTTGATGAGAATATTCCGAATAATTGCTATTTTTTTCTAAATTTATCACTTAAGCTTGGGTAATTTTCATCTTTTCTATATTTCATTTTCTTGTCAATGTACGATGCTAGACTTTCCAGTTACCTCGTCAGTAGGTAGAATTTTCTATTACCTTATCTGTTTAGGGTCTAGAATTTTAAATAATGTCGTCTGTAGGTGGAATTTTCCGTTGCATCTTCATTATAGCCAGCATGAATTTTCTATCACCTTGTCTTTATGAATAGAATTTTCTGAGACCTCCTCAGTGAAGGTAGCCAGATTTTTTTGTATGTTATCCTCACTGTAGATAGCAAGAATTTTTCTATGATCTCAGTGTAGAGACCAGGAACTTTGAATTACCGCGTCAGTATAGAGAGCTAGGAATTTCCATGACCTCGTCAGTGAGATGGCTAGAATAACCTCCCCCTTCCCCCGCTGTCGTCAGTGTAGGCAGGTATGATCTTCCTGACTGTCTTCACAACAGGATCATCCTCAGGGATGCACACAGTTTGTATTTCCTCAGCACTACAGACAGTTTGTTCAGTTTCCTTTCCAGTGTTCAGGACTTGGCTTTGACCCTGTATTTTAGAGAGTGTTCTGAAGCATCGGAAACTACTAGATATTCTTATATTTTCCCAGCGGTGTGGACGACTAAAGTTTCCCGTTCATCATCGAAGACATCAAGCAGGTTTGCGCCTTCAGCAGTTTAGTATACATCACAAAAGCTCTACCTTCAGTTTATCGGAGTAGCGCTCAGTCTGCAGTAGCGGTGCGGACGGGGGATACAAGCCTCTCCCTCCCTCCCTCCCTCTCATGTTACCACAGGTGGGCCACCACCTGCTGCTGGGCGGGGATCACATCCCACCCCTGCCTCTCCCAGTCCCCATTAACGCCCCCCCACCTCTCCCGTCCCCAGTAACGCAGCACAAGACCCGGGATACTTCCCCCACCCCACCGGAGAAAAGTACAATGACGAGCTATACACAGTACAGACCTGCAGTGTCTCTTGCTTTATCACTGTTGTTGTCCTCCAGCAACAGTACGTGTTCCATCCCTCACTATCCTCGGCATCATCGTCGTTGCCATCAGTATTTTGAGTGTAACGCTGATAATCTGCCTCCTACAATATAAGAAATAAAGGCTCATTTCGCACGAAATACTGCTTACACTCACGAGAAATGTACCCAAAGCTAACAGTGCAGAGTTTTCCGAATCTCGTCATGGCTATCCACAGTTTCTCTGGTATGTATAATACCTCGAAACCAGAGCTCCCTAACCACTTCCTGTTCCCTTGTTTAACAGACTAACACCACGTCACCTCCCTGTATACCAGATCGCTCCAGTTCTCTCCATCCCATGCGCGTCTCCTTGCCACATGTTTGTTGACCTTATCCCATAAAGGTCGAAAGGTTACAGGATTATCCCAGGGGACTGGGGAGGGAGAATCCTCACTCCCCACGTGTGTCGTGTGTGTCTTGAAAGGCGACCGAGCGGGGTGGTGGGTGGGGTTGGGGGTTGTCAGGAGGAGGCTGGAAATCGTCCCCTCCTGTGTCATCACCTAGAAGTAGGGAAGCGGAGGAGCCAAGCCAGAATTTCCCCCCGGTTATCAGTCAGTCGTTTCTGATGCTGCCTGGCAAAGGTGTGAAAGGCCAGAGAATATAAAAAGAATAAGTAAAATTTATAAGTTAATGAACTTGTTTGATGGAAGACCTCCAGTGGCATGAAAGGCTTCCAGTGGTATGAGGACTTCCAGTGGTATGAAGGTATAAGGATAGATGGGTGATAATTTTTCCCAGGTGGGCGAGGTTCATGATAGGCGTTGTCCTTCCTGTGGTCTGAGCTGAGCTGTTGTTACAAGAGGTGAGGGAGAAACTCGCTTTCACAGTGCGGCCGTGAGGCGTGAGTTGGGAAATGTGGAGACACCAGCCTGAGATGATGGCGTTGTTCCATAAGGCACTTTGAGGTCGAGGTTACTCTTATTATTGTGTGTGTGTGTGTGTGTGTGTGTGTGTGTGTGTGTGTGTGTGTGTGTAATGTCATTACTATTTTTATGTTACAGTGAGAGAGTTTTACACATATTGCTCCGTACCTTGACCGTGTATATTTATACCATGTCTTTGCTCTTATTCATGCACACACACACACACACACACACACACACACACACACACACACACACACACACACACACACACACACACAACAGCTTAAGTCAGGTACCCATTTGTTGACCAGCCTCAAGGGGAGGATGAACACCTGGGTTGGGTTTGTGCCTAGGGTTATTGTGTCAGATTTCTTTTAAGAATACATAACATAGTAGATACCTGTATAAAGGCATTAGGTGTGGAAAACCAGGCAAATCTGTTTTCTTCATTGTGCTTTGAAATTCGTTTGATGGTAAACCAGGTCAAGAAACAGTTGCTACCATTAGAAAAAAATAGAGAAGAAATGCTTTTATTGATAACCATGTTCTTGATGGTCCATACATCTAGCAGCAGGAACGAACTGGTACTGGCGCTACGACCACACCATCACTGCCTCTATCACCATTATGACCATTACTGCCAGCCACCACTATTACACCGTCATCATCAGCACCTTTACACTACCACACACCACCACCACGCTGCATCACCACCACCACACTACCACACACCACCACCACACTACCATACACCACGCTCCAACACCACACTACCACACACCACCACCACGTTGCATCACTACCACCACCACACTACGATACACGACGCTGCACCACCACTACACTACCACACACCACCACCACGCTGCATCACTACCACCACACTACCACACACCACCACCACGCTGCATCACCACCACCACATTACCACACACCACCACCACACTACCATACACCACGCTCCACCACCACACTACCACGCACCACCACCACGCTGCATCACCACCACCACCACACTACGAAACACGACGCTGCACCACCACAACCACCACGCTACCATACACGACGCTGCACCACCACCACCACACGCACCATACACGACGCTGCACCACCACCCACCACCACACTACCACACACCACCACCACGCTGCATCACCACCACCACCACACTACGAAACACGACGCTGCACAACCACCACCACGCTACCATACACGACGCTGCACCACCACCCACCACCACACTACCACACACCACCACCACGCTGCATCACCACCACCACCACGCTACCATGCACCACACTGCACCTCCACACTACCATACACCACCACCACGCTGCACTACCACCTCAACCCCGGTTTCCACCACAAAGTCTTAACCTGCCCAACCCTGCCAGCCAGAAACCACCCCCCGTGTTTGCTGAAGCGTCAGATCAACTCTGGCTCGAGAAATTTTCCTGTTCTATTTTCACCCGTCCTTGGGCTGGCTGGCTGGCTGGCCAACGTGCAACACGTTGCCTCTGTGTGTGTGTGTGTGTGTGTGTGTGTGTGTGCTGGGATACACGTACGGGCGTCAACCTGACTACCGCATCTTGCATGTACTGGTAAAAAAAAAAAGAATACTATTAATACTGTACTGTCTATCTTCTTACGTACTGCTTGCCAGTCTTGAGGTTGGTCCATGTTGCAAGGAAGGAGTGGAAGTGCACGGCCGGTGTCTTGACCGATTCTGAGAATGTGAGGCCTTGACCACGCCTCTAGTTGCTGACGACAGAGGCACGTGGAGATAAACTGCTTTGATATCTATTTTCCTGTTCTGTGACAGTGTACTCATTTGCATATTCAGCCTACCTGTAACGATTATTTTTTCATTCTTCTACCGCCATAAGAGTTTCGTAATGGAATGCATTATATTGGAATATACTTACGAACTTGAGTTCGACGTGACGACCGTTTATCACGACGGTACGAGGTGGATGTGTGACGGTACTGTGTTTAAGGCGGCAGTACGAGTTTTGGGTACGATAACTTTGGCTTTGATCTATCGTTTGAAGTCCAGGCCATCGTCATACTCAATAGTCGTACTGTTGTGCTCAAGGATCGTACCGTCATAATGAAAGGGTTGAGGGTATCCAGGTTCATGTTATGTGGGATGCTCTTACCACCCCGACGTTCCTCTTCCTCTCGCCTCGCAATAACATTGATATACACAGATACATTTTTTTTTGGGTCGCAGATTGACAGACAAAGACAGGAAGAGAGACATAAGACTCGGTGTGAAGTTGATTTCCTGCAAGTCTTTATACTGACAGTCATAGCGGAAGACAGCAAGGCGCACAGAAAACAAAGACGCGAACTGCTCGGTGATGCCGCACTCGTACAGACACATACATATTGATATGGTAACTGACCCTTGAACGCTGCTTACGACTCTTTAAGGTGACCCTTGTACACGAGGGAACGATCACTGAGCACGACATTATACGGTTCTTGGGCACGACGGTACGACCGATGAACTCTTATGGTACAACCCTGGTGTACGACGGTACGATCTTAGAGTATGACGGTACGGTCCTTTAGCACGACTTTACGATCTTTTATAACTACGTTCCGGTCCATGAATACGACGTCGCTGTATTTGAGCACGACGGTACGATCCTTGAGCAAGTCTTTATGACCCTTGAGCACAGCGTTGCGAACCCTTGAGTACAGCGCTGCGATATTTGAGCACATCGTTACGACCTGTGAGCACGACGGTTCGACCCTCGAGCACTGCGAGACGAAATTTAGATTAACCCTAAAGGGTTGGGTCAGAGGTTTTGTCATCTAACTCCAGGGTCGTACCTCCGTACACGAGGGTTCTACCATAGAGTTCTTAGGTCATACCGTCGTCCACAAGGGCTTAACCTGTCGTGTCACTGTAGGGCAAATCGCCTGAAATTCCCTTCACAAAACCATGGTGTGACCTTAGGTCACAACACCATCAGGAGTCTCGTGGCTCGGGTTTGAGACGCGACCGCCACAACAGGAAGCTTCCAGCTGTGGTTGAGGTATGGGGAGGCGGACGTAGCTAGAGGTCGTTGGGCCTTGGTGTAATCTTTGGACAGAGCATCATTTATGAATCCAATGGCTGTCGTGTGTTAAGCAGATGTTGGTGTGACTACAGAACACACTATCATGGTTCTCCATAGTTACGTGTGTGTGTTGCTGTGTCGCCATCTCGCAAGCAGGCACCAGTCTCGATGTTAGTGTGACCAAAGAACACACCACTGGTATAGGTTTCTCTGGTTGTGGTTTGACCTAAGGACGCCTCATCAGAAGCCATTACCTGTAGACGCTGGTAGAACAGAGCACATTGCAGACGTTCCCTCCCATCTTAGTGTACAAGAAGGATTCACACACACACACACACACACACACACACACACACTCGCTCTCACTCTCGCTGTTTACGGCCGTGTTCTGGCCTTAAGGACGCACCACCACCACTGCTGCTCCTGCTACCAGCACAAGTGGCCCGCCTGACCTTGGGAGTGACGCTACAACCCTCGGGTCTGCGACGGAAGTATATTGATATTTTTTGTCTATGCTTGCGTGTGACGGCAGCATGTATTGTTGTTGCCATACTGCGTCTTGTAAGCGATGCCTTACCCATTCACGACGGTGTTTATAAGTAGACACGTTTGAATCCATTTATACGAACACTGCCAAACGTATCCATACTTAGTCATGCATGCAGTGCCACCCATGGAAACGAACCATATCAGACACGTCCATACTTTTACACACAAGTATCTCTGCAGACACACGCGTATTCAGACAGCTTTATACACCCAGGTCCACGTCTTAGGTATGCGTGATGGACAGTACAATATATTCACTTATTTCTAAGTCCGGATGTGCCGTCTGCGTATGAATCCATTTGCTAAGGTCTTTTTATGATGTAAGCAGACATTGGCTGATGAATCATCGTGGATGGCACTAACGCATGGGGCAAGGAAGCAAAGTGGTTAGGCACGATCATCGATTTCGAGGAAATCATCTTTTTTTTTCTACCTTAGATGGTCAGGTGTCGATGAAAGTTGTAGATAAGGACTAGGAAACTCCCTGTTGGTCTGGAGATCAGGAGGTCAGAAGTTGAGATGAAGATGGGTATGACTTGTGTGAGGAAAATGAATGTGTTCATGTTGTGCGCTGATGTTGGGATAGAATGTGTTCATGTTGTGAGCTGATGTTGGGAGTGAATTCTGATTGGCCAAGAACTTGTATCTTCTCGTATTACGGATGATGTATTGATCTCTGGTACGAGAGTTGTTGATGAGAAGACAGTTGGATAAACAGGTAATTGGATAGGTGAATGGGTGAATGGGTATTGAAATGAGTATTTACGTATTAAGGTGGATAGGTGGATGCTTGGATGGGTAGAGATAGGGCCTTGCCTTTGACCTGACCTTTCCTTGAAATGTCAGGTCAGAGGCAACACCATTGCCAAGGATCATGTCATCATGCTCAAGGGTCGTATAGAGTCGTTCTCGAAGGGTCGTATAACCCCAGAACCTCATCTCCAGGGCTGCGCCACAGTGGCGAGCAGGGAGAGGACCGGCTCCTCTAGAACGAGAAGTTCTTTGAATAAACTGTATTCGGATGATAAAACCGCCTTCGGTGATTTACACACGGCGTGACCACGAGCAGATAGCGTTCGGTAACGCTACTGTGTTGAATACATGTGAAACGGATTTGTTAGATGGTCGAATCGTCTTTCGGTAGTCGTCAAAAGGAGTCCAGACAGGAAGGCGTTTTACTGACATGATGATGATGATGATGATGATAAAGACAAAATAGGTTTATTTAAGGAAAAGGAAACTCTCATTCTTTGTGTGGAGGGTGAGGATGGTGTCAAGAGGTATATGAGAATGAAACCACAAGAGGGAACCTGTGCTCGGGTGTGGTGGAAGCGGCCGTTTTCGAAAAGAGGCATAACCAGATGTGGGTTTGCGTTATATCCAGCCGAGAAATTTGCCCGCCCGTGCCACCCATACGGGTCACAATCACACCCATGGGTCATACCGCCGTGCTCTAGGGTCACTTCATCAGACTCGAGTGGTTGACGCGCTTAACGAAGGATCCCGAGGTCTGTCACGTCTAGTATTCCTTCATGGGGACAACATGAGGTCGGGAGTGGGAAGATCAAGATGCTCGTCATCAGAATGAGCAATGTAACCTAACCTTTCACAAGTCCTTCATGTAACAATGAAGTTTCCTTCCTGGAGATCAAGGTTAGCCTACCAGGCCCTGCCTGCCTCTCCACAAGGTTCCAGGTTCCAGAGACAACATGAGCACACGTGCCTCTCCACATGGTCGTATTTGAACCATTTTTAGGGGAAAAAGAAAGTCGTCATACAAAATTATTTATATGAAAGCGGCTGTGTGGTTCCCTTGGTGTTACAGGTTTGGTATTATATCCTCTAATGATCATCAGTATTTTATTCTTGCTACAGATTCATTGTAACTCCTATTGCAATTTCTGTTTCACCGCTATGACTCGAATCATTGTACACATGAGCATGATGGCAGACAGCTATCATTATCATGCGTGTATTAAAGCATCATACGTCTGGCAACTCTGCCTCCACGTCAGTGGAATGCGCACCTGTGAGTCATCTGTCTTACGTCTATAAATATGCTAAGTGTCTCGATTTACTAGGAAATGTTGCGCTAGTTTGACCAGTCGATATTACCCTTATTGAACACCTTTATTCACGTATGCATTTAACAATATGAATCTAAGACTAAACTCAAATATAGGTAGTAATGTTTTTTGTTTTTCTTTTGTGGGAGAGGAAGGTTGGCAGTGGTACAGATTGTTGACTGGTTACTGCTGTTATACAACGAAGGAAGGAAATGATAATGGAACACGTTTATAACGATCTAAACACCTTGGGGGTGCAGAAGGAGCTGTGCGTGTTGGTGCGGTATATGATGCTATCTTTTTTTTTGGGTGTAGAGAAGGTGAAGTGTGTAGAGGTAGGTATATTGCTATCTACTGAAGTACATACGTCAAGAATAGGACGTGGCTGCTCTTATCTGTGTATGTTGATGTAATATACCATGACAGTGCACTGTGTGTTGGTGATATGTCGGGAGCGATGACATATTCACTGGGTCGAGATTTATTTGTTAATCGCCTCAGGACTTGTAAGGGTCCCGGTGTTATCTTCTCTCCCTCCAGAACCCCTTGCAGCCTAGGCCACGCTACATCTAGTAGCAGGGGAATGGGAACTCCTTTGGAGGGAGAAGCTCCATGACTAGACTGTACACCCGATGGTACAGCCTCGCTTAAGATGACGTCTTATTCACGGTGTAATCTCCAGCAGGTGGAGGCTGGTGACGTTCCCCACAGTTGACCACTGAATATATGGTGGTAATAACCCTCGATGATTGTATAGCATCTGTAGACCTTTGTATAGTTCACGTAGGTCGGCTACGCGAAGACTGACCGTAATGATGCCTCTTCCTCTCCTCGAGCAGGAAAGCTGTGAAGATCTCTTAATTCTTTCTTTGTTTTCCGGTAACTTTCCTACCTTTATAAAGTCGGGTCTACAAACGCCAGCGAAACACTGAATGATTTCTTCATTCTCTTTTTCTTTTCACTCAAGATGACTCATGCTATGTCCGTTACTCTAAAAAAAAATGAAGTACCAGACATGTATTTCTTATATAGAATAACATACTCCATGTAGCAAATGTCTTATTTCATATAGAAAATGTACCGTGGTTCAACTTTTTATCTATATCCAGATTGCACTTCTAACTTTGACCGTGGCTTTAGATTTTCCTTTGCCATCTTTCTGCTGTGTAGTATTTATCATACATGACAGCTCGTGTATGAATATGAGCGGATGTGGCCTTTCTTCGACTGTTTCCTCGCGCTGTCTCGCTGATGCAAGGTGTTGCGATGCTGTTTCCTGTGGAGCTGGGTGGCGCTGGGAATGGATAAAACGAGCAAGTATGAATATGTACATTTGTATATATGTGTATGAACATATATGTGCTTGTATGAATATATATATGTGTATGAGTGAATGTGTCTTCGTCAGTTTCCTTGCGCTGCCCTATGATCCCCCACTTAACACTCTCAACTGCCACATTACACACCTTCGCATATAAATCGCCCGTTCTCTTAATCCAAACTGCCGACACACTCACTCAGCTGATCTCAAAATACGTGCTTCTCACGATCGTTTTTCTCATGGCCAGCTGTGTAAGAACCAGTAGTTGACCATCTGTCGCCATCCACTTTCATTTTTACCCACATCATTCTAGAATTTACTTCCCTAAACTTTCGCGCACTCCTATATCTTCTGCTTTAGGAGTAGTGCTACTTTTTCCTTCGCTCTTGTCCACTCAGGCAGCTGACTTTACCCCTTAGACATTTCCAAACCATTTTACCCCCTTTATCTTGAGATTTGTTTCATTCGGAGCCAGAACATGCAAGTTATTTCCTCAATCGTACCATCTCTTCTCTCCTCTCATCTTGGTTACATCGACATATTTAAACACACCCATCTGAGCTTTCGAGGAGTATGAGCACTCCCCGCTTAGCTCCTTCTGTCCCGTTCTTTAGAACACATGATGCCCTCCAGCAGCAAGGATTCGAACCCTTCTCCATTTGTGTGGTAGCTGGTGACGCTAATCACTCGGCTATGATCGCCCCTAATTAGGAAATGACTGTTCGATTACTGACATCTGGTAATGTGAGCCTGATGGGATCTGACCGGTCTACACCCCATTCCTCATTGATGCGAGACGAAGGGTATTCGATTACTAGTAATCCAAACTAGTAATCGAATAGTCATTTTCTTATTAGGGGTTTATTAGGGGTGGTCATACCCGAGCGGTTAGGGTTCTAAGCTACCGCGCAAATGGAGCGGGGTTCGAATCCTTGCTGTTGGGGGGCATTGTGATTAGATACATCGAGAATGTCACTTTGAGTGCTAAAGGAAGGAGCTATCAGGGCGGGTCTGAGACTTTGCTGATATAGATAGCGGAATTCTGTGCTGTTAGTATTGTTAATGGGTAGCTGTCGACGTCACTTGTATTTAAGTAAAAAAATTACGTGTTGCTCGTTACATGATGGATGTATGTTTACAATCATGGAATGCTTCCATGTCATGAATCGCTGTTCTGACATCATCGAAACCTAGCCTAACCTATCTTAAGCTAACCGTACCTCTCCTTACCTTACCTCACCAAACCCATCTGATCCTAACCTGGCCCAACCTTACCTAACGTAACCTTACTAATTAAATGAACTGAACTTGACCTCATCTTACCTAACCCAAATGAATGAAACCTAACCCAGCCTTATCTAACTTAACCTTACCAACTGAACCTAACCTAACCTAACCTTACCTTACCAAACGTAACGTAACCTAACGTAACCATACCAGACCTAACTGAACCTAATTGTTGAGGACAGTGGAACGAAGCTTTTGTGCAGACATTACAACTCTTGGGTATGAAAACGTAAAACCGTAAGTAAGATCAGGTCAATGCCATGCCATCATACCCAGTGGGGTCATCCATGGGTTGTACCTTCATGCTCAGGAATCGTAGTGACGTGTTCAAGGGTCGTCAGCCGCACCGTATGTACAATTAACAAGCGAGTTGTCCGGTCGTAGTACTCTCCACACTGCCGCGGTGCTGTACTCTCCTGGGGTTCGAACAGCATACCTCGCCAAGAACCAGTAAGAGGATAATTACTGAGGAGTACTGAGAGAGAGAGAGAGAGAGAGAGAGAGAGAGAGAGAGAGAGAGAGAGAGAGAGAGAGAGAGAGAGAGAGAGAGAAGGGGGAGTATGTGCCCTTCGCTGGCCCACTCGGGTGGGCTAAACTTACCTCCGACCACTTGCTTACGTAAACTTCAGTTGTTACGCAACTGGACTCTCGTTTCTACACACGAGCATTTCCCTGTTCATCTGTAACGTGGGAGTTTTTCAAATATTTTTGTTTTTCCTGCTTGAGGAGAGGCAACGAACTCTGCAGCAGCCAGCATCAATATCTTTACGCTTCCTGTATTTGTCTATTTTGTTGTTGTTGTTGTTTATTGTCCTTTACCTTGTTTATTGGAGGGAAGTTTTCAGATTAGCTTGCTTCTCTGTATATAGTATTACGTTTTTCATACCCCATTACATCAGCTTACGGGTTTTCGTTCCCAATTTTTCACGTTTGAATTTTACAAGAAGGTGAGGCTGAATAATTTGTCTTGGATCTTTCTTTTTAAGTAGGATTTTTTTGTTGTCTTTAGTTGGCTAGCCATGTGCATCATACGTGGACCACCGGCGATATATAGTGTGTGGAGCCTGACACTTTGTGTGGCGGTAAACACAAGGGGTGTGGAACCAGATACAAGGGGTGTGGAGCCAGACACAAGGGGTGTGGAGCTTGACACAAGGTAATCTACCTGAGTAGATTAGATAGCTTCTGAGCCTGTAAACGTACGCTATCAGCTCAGAGTTTCCGGTCTATCTGCACATAGAATAAGGCCTTGAGCACGACGTGACGAGCCTTGAGCACGAGGGGTACGACTCTGGAGCACGGCGTTACCATCCTTGATGACGACCTATGGTGGCCTAGCCTGGTAAAAGGCCAGGCCTTGTCCTGCTCTCAAGGGTCGTACCATCGTGCTCAAGGGTCGTGCCATCTGCGAGACCAAGGGTCATTCCATCGTGCTCAAGGATCTTACCATCTGCGTGACCAAGGGTCGTACCATCTGCGTGACCTAGGGTCGTACCATCTGCGTGACCAAGGGTCGTACCGTTGTGCTCAAGGGCGTAACCTTAACTCTTCATCAGGTGAAAAAGCTCGATTGACTCGACCATGGAGGGTAGTTTGGATTTTCTTCATCCACTGTGGATAGGCATCCTTGCAACCAAGTGAATTACTTGAATTATTTCGTTTGTATTTCTGACAAGGTTTCGTGGATGTGCTTATCTCTGTTGGATGCATGATGTCTGAAGTCCAGAAAATTTCCAAACCATTGCAGTCGCTTTTCCACGAAAAATATTAACACACCTCGAGGATGAACCGTTATGATGATCGTTTCTTTCCATAAAAGCGCTACACGACCTGCCCAGTACCTCCAAAACTTCAATTTTATTCTTCATTTTGTATGTCACTGTGTATATATATATATATATATATATATATATATATATATATATATATATATATATATATCTTTTTTCTTCTTTCAAACTATTCGCCATTTCCCACATTAGCGAGGTAGCGTTAAGAACAGAGGACTGGGCCTTTGAGGGAATACCCTCACCTGGCCCAATTCTCTGTTCCTTCTTTTGGAAAAAAAAAAAAAAAAAGAAAAAAACCGAGAGGGGAGGATTTCCAGCCCCCCGCTCCCTCCCCTTTTAGTCGCCTTCTACGACACGCAGGGAATACCTGGGAAGTATTCTTAATCCCCTATCCCCAGGGATATATATATATATATATATATATATATATATATATATATATATATATATATATATATATATATATATACATATATATCTTTTTTTCTTTTAAACTATTCGCCATTTCCCGCGTTAGCGAGGTAGCGTTAAGAACAGAGGACTGGGCCTTTTTTGGAATATCCTCACCTGGCCCCCTCTGTTCCTTCTTTTGGAAAATGAAAAAAAAAAAAAAAACGAGAGGGGAGGATTTCCAGCCCCCCGCTCCCTCCCCTTTTAGTCGCCTTCTACGACACGCAGGGAATACGTGGGAAGTATTCTTTCTCCCCTATCCCCAGGGATATATATATATATATATATATATATATATATATATATATATATATATTATACTTAACCGCCGTCTCCCGCATAAGTGAAGTAGCGCAAGGAAACACGAAGAATGGCCCAACCCATCCTCATACACATGTATATACATAAACACCCACACGCGCACATATACGTACATATACATTTCAACGTATACATACATATACATATACAGACATATACATATATACACATGTACATATCCATACTTGCTGCCTTCATCCATTTCGTCGCCACCCCGCCACACACGAAATAGCATTCCCCCTTCCAGCAAACAGCGCCAGGAACAGACAAAAAAGGCCACATTCGTTCACACTCAGGCTCTAGCAATCATGTGTAATGCACCGAAACCAAAGCTCCATTTCTGCATCCAGGCCCCACAGACCTTTCCATGGTTTATCTCTGTGTCGTAGAAGGCGACTAAAGGGGGCGGATGTGGGGGGGGGTGGGGGCTGGGACCTCCCCCCTTTCCTTTTATTTAAATTTCTAAAAGATATATATATATATGCTGTGCCTGGTAACCTTGCTCTTATTCACATTTATATATATATATATATATATATATATATATATATATATATATATATATATATATATATATATATATATATGTATACATATATATATATTTCTTTCTTTTTCTTTCAAACTATTCGCCATTTCCCGCATTAGCGAGGTAGCGTTAAGAACAGAGGACTGGGCCTTTGAGGGAATACCCTCACCTGGCCCAATTCTCTGTTCCTTCTTTTGGAAAATTGAAAAAAAAAAAAAAAAAAAAAAAAACGAGAGGGGAGGATTTCCAGCCCCCCGCTCCCTCCCCTTTTAGTCGCCTTCTACGACACGCAGGGAATACGTGGGAAGTATTCTTAATCCCCTATCCCCAGGGATAATATATATATATATATATATATATATATATATATATATATATATATATATATATATATATATATATATATATAAACGAGAGGGGAGGATTTCCAGCCCCCCGCTCCCTCCCCTTTTAGTCGCCTTCTAGACACGCAGGGAATACGTGGGAAGTATTCTTAATCCCCTATCCCCAGGGATAATATATATATATATATATATATATATATATATATATATATATATATATATATATATATATATATATATATATTTTTTTTTTTTTTTATACTTTGTCGCTGTCTCCCGCGTTTGCGAGGTAGCGCAAGGAAACAGACGAAAGAAATGGCCCAACCCCCCCCCCCCCCCCATACACATGTACATACACACGTCCACACACGCAAATATACATACCTACACAAGCTTTCCATGGTTTACCCCAGACGCTTCACATGCCTTGATTCAATCCACTGACAGCACGTCAACCCCTGTATACCACATGACTCCAATTCACTCTATTCCTTGCCCTCCTTTCACCCTCCTGCATGTTCAGGCCCCGATCACACAAAATCTTTTTCACTCCATCTTTCCACCTCCAATTTGGTCTCCCTCTTCTCCTCGTTCCCTCCACCTCCGACACATATATCCTCTTGGTCAATCTCTCCTCACTCATTCTCTCCATGTGCCCAAACCATTTCAAAACACCCTCTTCTGCTCTCTCAACCACGCTCTTTTTATTTCCACACATCTCTCTTACCCTTACGTTACTTACTCGATCAAACCACCTCACACCACACATTGTCCTCAAACATCTCATTTCCAGCACATCCATCCTCCTGCGCACATCTCTATCCATAGCCCACGCCTCGCAACCATACAACATTGTTGGAACCACTATTCCCTCAAACATACCCATTTTTGCTTTCCGAGATAATGTTCTCGACTTCCACACATTTTTCAAGGCTCCCAAAATTTTCGCCCCCTCCCCCACCCTATGATCCACTTCCGCTTCCATGGTTCCATCCGCTGACAGATCCACTCCCAGATATCTAAAACACTTCACTTCCTCCAGTTTTTCTCCATTCAAACTCACCTCCCAATTGACTTGACCCTCACCCCTACTGTACCTAATAACCTTGCTCTTATTCACATTTACTCTCAACTTTCTTCTTCCACACACTTTACCAAACTCAGTCACCAGCTTCTGCAGTTTCTCACATGAATCAGCCACCAGCGCTGTATCATCAGCGAACAACAACTGACTCACTTCCCAAGCTCTCTCATCCCCAACAGACTTCATACTTGCCCCTCTTTCCAGGACTCTTGCATTTACCTCCCTTACAACCCCATCCATAAACAAATTAAACAACCATGGAGACATCACACACCCCTGCCGCAAACCTACATTCACTGAGAACCAATCACTTTCCTCTCTTCCTACACGTACACATGCCTTACATCCTCGATAAAAACTTTTCACTGCTTCTAACAACTTGCCTCCCACACCATATATTCTTAATACCTTCCACAGAGCATCTCTATCAACTCTATCATATGCCTTCTCCAGATCCATAAATGCTACATACAAATCCATTTGCTTTTCTAAGTATTTCTCACATACATTCTTCAAAGCAAACACCTGATCCACACATCCTCTACCACTTCTGAAACCGCACTGCTCTTCCCCAATCTGATGCTCTGTACATGCCTTCACCCTCTCAATCAATACCCTCCCATATAATTTACCAGGAATACTCAACAAACTTATACCTCTGTAATTTGAGCACTCACTCTTATCCCCTTTGCCTTTGTACAATGGCACTATGCACGCATTCCGCCAATCCTCAGGCACCTCACCATGAGTCATACATACATTAAATAACCTTACCAACCAGTCAACAATACAGTCACCCCCTTTTTTAATAAATTCCACTGCAATACCATCCAAACCTGCTGCCTTGCCGGCTTTCATCTTCCGCAAAGCTTTTACTACCTCTTCTCTGTTTACCAAATCATTTTCCCTAACCCTCTCACTTTGCACACCACCTCGACCAAAACACCCTATATCTGCCACTCTGTCATCAGACACATTCAACAAACCTTCAAAATACTCATTCCATCTCCTTCTCACATCACCGCTACTTGTTATCACCTCCCCATTTGCGCCCTTCACTGAAGTTCCCATTTGCTCCCTTGTCTTACGCACCCTATTTACCTCCTTCCAGAACATCTTTTTATTCTCCCTAAAATTTACTGATAGTCTCTCACCCCAACTCTCATTTGCCCTTTTTTTCACCTCTTGCACCTTTCTCTTGACCTCCTGTCTCTTTCTTTTATACTTCTCCCACTCAATTGCATTTTTTCCCTGCAAAAATCGTCCAAATGCCTCTCTCTTCTCTTTCACTAATACTCTTACTTCTTCATCCCACCACTCACTACCCTTTCTAAACAGCCCACCTCCCACTCTTCTCATGCCACAAGCATCTTTTGCGCAATCCATCACTGATTCCCTAAATACATCCCATTCCTCCCCCACTCCCCTTACTTCCATTGTATATATATATATATATATATATATATATATATATATATATATATATATTACACACACACACACACACACACACACACACACCATTAATGGTATTGAGGCCTAACCTCTAAGGGGAATTTTCTTGTGACCGGAATCGACATGAAAAAAGTTGCATCTACATTCTTGTGTGTAACGAACAACACATTGGCTTCCGAGTGATGGCTCTTCGTCAATCGTTGATTTCATCTGTTAAAGTTGCTCTACTAATTTCCAAGTGTACAAACTCTACCTTGAACATGTTCTGTGAATAGTTCGTCCTCAGAAATCTGTTACAATGACATTAATTTGTTTCACATCACAGAATGGTCTTGTTTTTAATATTTCTAAAGTTCCTGTCGTAGTTATTCTTGCAATATAAGCAGTATTTTTTTGGCAGACAACTTAAGGTATATGTTAACCAGTTGTTGAAGAAGAATGATCTCTATCTGCGTCTTAGCTCAGTCATGATAATTGTCACGGCGAGTTTTTTTCTGTACACATTTATCATTGATGTATGTATATATTATTCGAAGTGCTTGCTATATACCGTGACGGTTTAATCAAATTGGTACAAGTCGCTTTCTCTCTCTTGGCAAGATGTCATCGTAAGTATTCGTAAAGAGAACATCACACGGGGTCTAAAATAACGACGACCACCTGCCCATTTGTCGAGACATTGCTGAAGTGATGGAGGTTCGCCCAACGAAGTTTTTTGCTCCCCAGTCTCGGCGGAGCCCAACTCGTCAAACGGCCAGACGAAAATCAGATTAGATGTTGAATGTATTGACATGGAGACCAAGAAAGGTTATGAACAAAAAGTAGTATGAATTTTCGTGACATACTATGATTCTTGATTTCATTTTCCTTTTTGTTTTGACTATCCAACACCGCCAGATGAAAACAAACATGGTGGGGCATCGCACACCTCGGATGGAGCTTACCGTTTGTACACGCGCGGTAGGAAAGAGCGAGTTCCTATCATATCGCGTGTGACCACGTACGTAAATGGTTTATTGAAGTCAGCGCCGCGCTTGTACGAGTTTTGATTGTTGACAGAGGGCGCTGCTGAGGTGAAGCTGCGCGATGTATGGGCCAGCGGTTGCATGGGGGGTCTCGCGACCTTGTGACTGAAGCAATTTTGATTTTTGCTCGTTGTTGGGCGAGAGGCTTGAGATATGACAAGCATCTGTGACCTCTCTCTCTCTCTCTCTCTCTCTCTCTCTCTCTCTCTCTCTCTCTCTCTCTCTCTCTCTCTCTCTCTCATCGCTATTACTCTCAAGTCTCCGACCCTCCTCTCATTTTCCAGTCTGCCAAACACGCACACAGTTGGGCGGGAAGTGCAGGTAAACCACCTGTGACGGATTTTGAATTCTTCTGCTTCCCTCACGCATGTCGCTTGGAGGGAGCGACACCACGCGTGAAGGACTCGTTACCCTCTTGAGCACTGGGGAGGTACGGCTCTTGAGCACGACGACAGCACGGGGGAGGCACGGCTCTTGGGCACGACGACAGCAAGGGGAGGTACGAGTCTTGGGCATGACAGCACGGGCGAAGTACGACTCTTGGGCACGACGAAAGCACGGGGGAAGTACGACTCTTGGGCACGACGACAGCACGGGGGAAGTACGACTCTTGGGCACGACGACAGCACGGGGGAGGTACGGCTCTTGGGCACGACGACAGCACGGGGGAGGTACGGCTCTTGGGCACGACGACAGCACGGGGGAGGTATGACTTTTGGGCACGACGATAGCACGGGCCTCTGAGCACATCGGTAGAACCCGTGGATATGTGGTGTAGCCTTTGACCGGAGAGTTTGGAATGCTACCAGGTGTGTGTGTGTAAATAAACTGTTTATTGGATTTTAGCAACAATTCAGCGGAAAATACGCAGTTGAGGTACCTGGAAATCATGAAAGTTACTAATTAACTAATAAAAGAGCTTAAAGTGAGCATGAGGTGTATAGTTCTGCATGAGTAAAGTACATCTGGATTATTGATAGCCAGGGTGGCGGATATGCAGGGATGTTTATAGAGTAAATGGTACGGTTTATACATTCTTCATTTGGTTGAACATTGTGATGAATAATTACGGACGGCAATAGGTATACCACATTGCCTAACAGGAAACTGAGCCGTCCACTTGCATACCTGGGCACTTGTTCATGGACTATTTGTGACGTTCCTAGTGGTAGCGACTGGACTGTTATGTCTGTCTGTCTGCCAACGAGTTCTGATTGGAACAAGTCGATTGTGGTGACGAACGACGGTTCGTGGTGGAGGTTCGTCCTGGGGGAAGGTCGTCTCTGGCGCCGGGGGGGGGGGGGGATCAGAAGTTTACTGCCAAATAGCTGGATGAGCTGCTGGTGTTGGTCGAAGACGATAGACAGTTCAGTAAGATTAGAGCCTCTTGGTAGGTGGCGTAAGAAGGGCTTAGGATGATTCTGCTTGCTCTTTTCTGCATTGAATTTAGCTAGTTTCTCTGTAACTGTTAGGGAGAAGTACTAGTATGGGAAGGCATAGATGAGTTTAGGTAGAATAAAAATTATATGGACACTTTTAACATCAGTTAGTGGAACTCCTAGTGATTTCAGTCGTCGGAGAAGGTACAGACGGTATGAGGAAGATCCGAGATAGGTGTGTGTGTGTGTGTGTGTGTGTGTGTTTGCGCGATCTCCAGGCATGGTAGCTTACGTAAACTGAGCTATACATCCTTGTTATAACTGGTATTGCATTATTGCAGCGTGAGAACCAGACTTGCTTTAATTCGAACAAATCAATACTTACCCGGCCCTGTGTGATGATTTAGATGAAAAGGACATCAACCGACCCTGTGGAAGAAAAGGACGTCAAAGAATTATTAATTACGAGGCTGTTTGCGATGATTGGATGAATATTGTTGTATCACTAGAGTAGTTGTGCAATTTCACTAATTCTTTCCTGTAGGTACCAAAAGATTTGGATGGATAAGGCTAGACCGAGTAGATTAAGTAGACCAATCACTTCGCCGAATCATATCCGACTAAACACAGTCAGTTACCTGAAACGCTTGACCTTCGTTGGGAGTAACGAGGGCCAAAGAACGGCTGAGGAGATGTAGGCTTCAGCATACAAGGACACGTACGTATTACAGTGGATATCATTGAGATGCGAGGAAGAAGACGGCTGGAAAAGTATCCTGTGTGTTGAGCTAACAATGGAGGAATATCAAGCACGGGTACAGCAATGTGTGTGTGTGTGTGTGCGAAAACGGTGCGACGAGAATAAGAAAATTTGACATGGTATGGCTAGAGTAATGAAGGAGTGAGGACCGTATGGGTACTGTAACATGAAGACTGTGAGGCAACAGTTTAACTTGGCTGTTTAGGGACGTAGAGGGCAATATAGGTGTAGTGATCATGGTGTTCAATAAGAATACAATGCCAGAGAACTTTGCGAATAACGCCACAGTAGCAGAACGACGGAGACGAGAGAAAAAGTATAGTTATGATAGCAAGCGAGGTGACAACAGTTAGGACAGCAGTTATAATGTGGCTTATACAAAAATGTGACGACAGCAACAAAGGACGCTGATTGAGTTTGATTTTTGCTTTTAGAGTTTTTATGCCCAGTGTACATAGACGAAACATTTAAGTGATAGGCAGCATAGGTGAAGCGTACATGTAAGCGGAGACAGGGACAATACGTTGCGGAGGGTACTGTACATCGACTAATGAGTGACACCGGGGCCCAGGGTCCGAGATGATCCTTGTCCCGTTTGAAAGGGATGAATGACATTACTGGAACTGATGTACAAAGCAAGATGAGAAGTTAGGACCTCTTTGGTGTGCCGCTTACCGTTCCTGACTGTGACGCATGCACGGGCCGCCCAGGGTTGAGCCCCCATTGGTTCGAATCATGGTGGCGGTAGACGTCCACAGTTAACCTGCCTGTTCATCCTCCTCATAGGGATGATCGATAGATTGGGTAGCTGGCTTAGGTTCTGATTACACACACACACACACACACACACACACACACACACACACATATATATATATATATATATATATATATATATATATATATATATATATATATATATATATATATATGGTAAATGAGATGGCCATGTAGACCATTGTTAATCGTGCCCTCCAGTTAACATAGAGAAGACAAAACGTACGTAAAGGACCATCAGGGTTCGTTTAGGTACAAGCACACAAGTGCTAGTTTTATGAGGCATAATTTTACGGAAAATTTACATTGCTGATTAATTATGCATGTATGATGCCCAGGAGTTGGTTCTCGTCCCATCAGAGGAGGAAAGTTTGGGTACCATGAAGCACATACCACTTACTTTAGAAGATAGAAAGTATTACTGAAGCAATATGGCCAAAGTACCAAATGGGCTTGTGCAATATAGCTACTGGAAGAAATTCTAAGTCGAAATTGACTTAACTAGTAATGGAGTTCGATTGACTTTACTAGTAAAGGAGTTCGACAGTGCATCAGTAAAGAGTAGGACATAATATGACCACAGTAGCACAGGGATTGAAGCAGATGCAATTACGGGGGTGGTTAGTCAAGCCTGGCGGATTTCATAGCGAGAGGGAAATACACTATCTGGTGCCTGATATGATAACGAGGCTTAGAATGTTGGAGCGCGCGGCTCTCTCTCTCTCTCTCTCTCTCTCTCTCTCTCTCTCTCTCTCTCTCTCTCTCTCTCTCTCTCTCGCGGTGAGCGGCGAGCATTTCATTGGCTGTCGAGTTTCGCTCCTTTTGACCAGGTTGCTGTCTTCCTGTTTCACCCACACACGTGTGCTGCTGGCGATCAGTCCACAGACATGAGACTTCTCCGCCTCAGACTTGACATTCTACAACGCATGACTTACATAAACTCGATTTGCGTAACAGTTGGTTTCCGTACGGTGGGCGCTGCGCGGTAGCCCTGTTGCCACAATCTCGTGGTAAGTACTCGTAAGGGAATACTCAACACACACACACACACTATTCCCGTTCAGTGTCAGGGAGAGCAGAAGGTTACTGAGACACTTGAAAGTATGCAAAGGTTGTTCAGACACATGGCAGTTGAAGCTGAACCCCAGCACCCGTTGAGTGATGAGGGAATGGAGTGTTGATCAACCAGACTATATATGACAGTATTCCAAGCGTATTACAAGTAAACTTTCCCTCTGGGCAATAACTTATTCAAATGGATATACACAATGGTTACTCGTGCCAAGTATATGCCTCAGTAGTTTATTATATATATATATATATATATATATATATATATATATATATATATATATATATATATATATATATATATATGTGTGTGTGTGTGTGCTGTCAGTGGATTGAATCAGGGCATGTGAAGCGTCTGGGGTAAACCATGGAAAGTTGTGTGGGGCCTGGATGTGGAAAGGGAGCTGTGGTTTCGGGCATTATTGCATGACAGCTAGAGACTGAGTTTGAACGAATAGGGCCTTTGTTGTCTTTTCCTAGCGCTACCTCGCACACATAAGGGGGGGGGGGGGATGGTATTCCATGTGTGGCGAGGTGGCGATGGGAATGAATAAAGGCAGACAGTGTGAATTGTGTCCATGGGTATATATGTGTCTGTGTGTGTATATATATGTGTCCATTTAGATGTATAGGTATGTATATTTGCGTATATGGACGTGTATGTATATACATGTGTATGGGGGTGGGTTGGGCCATTTCTTTCGTCTGTTTCCTTGCGCTACCTCGCAAACGCGGGAGACAGCGACAAAGCAATATATATATATATATATATATATATATATATATATATATATATATATATATATATATATATATATATATAATTTTATTCATTTATTTATTTATTATACTTTGTCGCTGTCTCCCGCGTTAGCGAGGTAGCACAAGGAAACAGTCGAAAGAATGGCCCAACCCACGCACATACACATGTATATACATAAACGCCCACACACGCACATATACACATCTATACATTTCAACGTATACATACATATAAATACACAGACATATACATATATAGACATGCACATATGTATACATGCTGCCTTCATCCATTTCCCGCGCCACACATGAAATGACGCCCCCTTCCTCCCGCGTGCGTGCGAGGTAGCCCTAGGAAAGGACAACAAAGGCCACATTCGTCCACACTCAGACTCTAGCTGTCATGAGTAATGCACCGAAACCACAGCTCCCTTTCCACATCCAGGCCCCACAAAACTTTCCATGGTTAACCCCAGACGCTTCACATGCCCTGGTTCAATCCATTGATAGCACGTCGACCCCGGTATACCACATCGTTCCACCTCACTCTATTCCTTGCACGCCTTTCACTCTCCTGTATGTTCAGGCCCCGATCGCTCATAATCTTTTTCACTTCAGCCTTCCACCTCCAATTTGGTCTCCCACTTATCCTCTTTCCCTCCACCTCTGACACATATATCCTCTTTGTCAATCTTTCCTCGCTCATTCTTTCTATGTGACCGAACCATTTCAATACACCCTCTTCTGCTCTCTCAACCACACTTTTTATTACCACACATCTCTCTTACCCTTTCATTCCTTACTCGATCAAACCACCTCACACCACATATTGTCCTCAAACATATCATTTCCAACACATCCACCCTCCTCCGCACAAACCTATCTAACGCCCATGCCTCACAACCATATAACATTGTTGGAACCACTATTCCTTCAAACATACCCATTTTTGTTCTCCGAGATAACGTTCTCGCCTTCCACACATTCTTTAATGCTCCCAGAACCTTCGCCCCTTCCGCAACCCTGTGACTAGCTTCCGCTTCCATGGTTCCATCCGCTGCCAAATCCACTCCCAGATATCTAAAACACTTCACTTCCTCCAGTTTTTCTCCTTTCAAACTTACTTCCCAATTTACTTGTCCTTCACCCCTACTGAACCTTATAATCTTGCTCTTATTCACATTTACTCTCAGCTTTCTTCTTTAACAAACTCTGTCACCAACTTCTGCAGTTTCTCACCCGAATCAGCCACCAGCGCTGTATCATCAGCGAACAACAACTGACTCACTTCCATATATATATATATATATATATATATATATATATATATATATATATATATATATATATATATATATATTCCTATGAGTCCACTGGGAAAATGAAACACGTGTTTCATTTTCCCCGTGGACTCATAGTAATATCTTGATCACGTGCAAAATTGTGATCCTTTCCAATATATATATATATGTATATATATATATATATATATATATATATATATATATATATATATATATATATATATATATATATAGGAAATGACATGTTTCTTCAACAGCAGCACTGTTGTGTGACAAGCTAAGCAGAGATGACCTGAATACGAATAGCATAGATAAATATGAGAATGCATAACGAAAATGTGAAGGTAAGAGGTTGGGACCTGACGATATGTACGAATGTGAAATAACCCCCTCATGCTAGCGCTTCCACTGCAGCAGCCACTCATGCCAGCACCTCCAATGTAACAATCACTCCACGACAGCAACCCCTCATGCCAGAGCTTCCATTACAATAACCACACATGCCAGCCCCTCCACTACAGCAGCCACTCGTGCCACCATGTCCACTACAATAACCACAGATGCCAGCACCTCTGCTACAACAGTCACTTGATGTAAGCAATTTTGCTACAGCAGCCACTCGCGGCAGCAACACCTGTACAACAGCTCGTGTGGGAACGCCAGACTTGCATAATCTCATACCACGTCAGATACGAGTTAGTCTGAAGTAATCGCTTATTTCATTCATCGTATAGATTTGTTTATGTTAGATTTTTATTACAGCTCGTTGCTTGTTAATATCTTTTTCTTTGTCAGAGTATGATTTCACACTCGTGTTAGAATAACTTGTTAAATTAACTTCTTCAGTGTTCGGACAGATGGTAAGGACTACAGACGGCAAGGTGTTGAGGTGTCCTTTGATCTATCTTGATATTAAAAGAGAATGCGGTAAACTTGGTCATTATGTATAACTCTTCCACGCCTCATTCAGTGAATGTGAAGACAGTTATCATATACGGGATGTTGCACCTTCCCAGCACTATATCTTGTGCACTGCCTCTCTATCGTTGACTCAGACGCGCATTTCTCAACTCCGTGACTCTGAATGCATGACACCAATAAAGTTTACCTTAAATATTTTGACTGCCGTGTAACCAAGACTGTTGCTCAGACTTGGAGATTTGAGTAAGGCGTAACTCTCTGAAACTGTTCCTCTCCACACTTCTTGTAACGGGAGATTATACTGTGTTCTTCCCAGCAGTGGAACTCCTGAATAGTGAGAATGCAGCCAAGGTCGACCCCTTAAGTACGAAGCTACGACCCTTGAGCACGAGGCTACGACCTTTGAACAAGATGGTACGACCCTTGGGCACAGTGGTACAACCCTTGACGACGATAGGATGACCTTTGAGCACGAGGTTACAACCTTTGAACACGGTCGTCGTACTTATGGGTCGTACCGCCATGCTCGTGGGTCATACCGTCATGCTGGGGGTTGTACCGTCATGCTCGTGGGTCGTACCGTCATGCTGGGGGTTGTACCGCCATGCTCGTGGGTCATACCGTCATGCTTGAGGGTCGTACCGTCATGCTCGTGGGTCGTACCGTCATGCTGGGGGTTGTACCGTCATGCTCGTGGGTCATACCGTCATGCTTGAGGGTCGTACCGTCATGCTCGTGGGTCGTACCGTCATGCTCGTGGGTCATACCGTCATGCTGGGGGTTGTACTGTCATGCTCGTGGGTCGTACCGTCCTGCTTGAGGGTCGTACCGTCATGTTCGAGGCTCGTAACATCGTACTTAAGGAGTTTAACAACTTCCTTGCTCACACCATCAGCCATGGAGGGCAACAGAGAAAGCTGCTCAGGACCTCGTCATTATCATTTACTGGTAAGTTAACACATGACTCAGGATGTGGGTCCAAGGTCTCCTGGCGTCCCTGCTGGTCGACCTATGATTACATTGGTGATTATATTGATTGTGGTGGGGAAGCCACAGGCAGGTAGACTACTACATGTTGCTGGGTGCTGCTAAAGACGTGTCACGAGGATCATAAACAAATTTATGTGGACTTCACTATTTCTGTTATGGAAGAAAAAATCTTATTTTTTTTTTCCAAAAAGAAATATTTGAACATTGTCTTTAGGGAAGAATTTTTTTTTTTCCCAACCCAGTATTAATCTCATGTGCAAGACTGTTCGAGTCTTGAACGCGAAGTTACGATTCTTGAACGCGAAGTTTACGAGCCTTGAACACGACCACGACACTACAAGTCTTGGATTGTGACTCGTAATGTTCAAGGGCAAGGACAGCCCATCGTACCCGAGGTTCGCATCGTCATGCTCAAGGGGTAGCGCCGTCATCGCGCCCAAGGCGTCCAAGACCGCCCCTGTAAATGCAAAAAGATGATAAGAGTTGTAGACTTAATTTCACCTATGTGCGCCAACGTAAATTTCCTGCAGGCAGGCTCCGTAACCTCCACCAGCGTGCAGTGATGGTGAGCAGCCCACGAGAGTACCCAGCCCGTGTTGGTGACGCTGTTAGCTCCACAACCGCTTGCACCTCGCAGCTCTCCACACAGCCTCCACAGCCAGGGACTCACGTGGTTAAGGAAGCAGGCTTTCCTCCTCCCGCTTACTTTGTACCTGTGTTCTGAAGATGACGACCTATTCTACTCTTATACATATTTATTCATAATTTCCCTAGGACTCCTTCTCCAGGAACTTCTGCAGCGGCAATGCAGCGCTGCTTCCAGTAGCAGGGATGGGCTCTGTACAAGTTCTTCAACGAGACTGTACTCTCTCTCTCTCATGGAAACAATGTTGCATCGCCGCCGAACGTAGTAACCTTTAATTTGCTGTGTAACCTCTTGCAGGCAGAGCCCGGTATAGATGTGGTCAGACTCCGTTTGCACTAGGTTACACAGCGCGTGGAAAGATCACGTCCCTGGGAATACAGTCTCGTCAAATGACTTCTTATCTCGAAGGAGTCTACATTTCAATGCTAATGGAAGTAGCACAGAAGTGGGCTGCAGGAGCCTCGAATAAGAGGTCCTCGGTAATATATATATATATATATATATATATATATATATATATATATATATATATATATATATATATATATATATATCTTTTTCATACTATTCGCCATTTCCCGCGTTAGCGAGGTAGCGCTAAGAACAGAGGATTGGGCCTCCGAGGGAACATCCTCACCTGGCCCCGCCCTTTGTTCCTTCTTTTGGAGAATATAAAAAAAACGAGAGGGGAGGATTTCCAGCCCCCGTTCCCTTCCCTTTTAGTCGCCTTCTACGACACGCAGGGAATATATATATTAGATAGTGATAGATAACCTTCCCCCATAGTTACCCGCGTTAGCGAGGTAACATTAGAAAACACAAAAGGCCACAACCGCTCACATCCATACACGAGCTGCTTCTAACAACTTGCCTCCCACACCATATATTCTTAATACCTTCCACAGAGCATCTCTATCAACTCTATCATATGCCTTCTCCAGATCCATAAATGCTACATACAAATCCATTTGCTTTTCTAAGTATTTATCGCATACATTCTTCAAAGCAAACACCTGATCCACACATCCTCTACCACTTCTGAAACCACACTGCTCTTCCCCAATCTGATGCTTTGTGCATGCCTTCACCCTCTCAATCAATACCCTCCCGTATAATTTCCCAGGAATACTCAACAAACTTACACCTCTGTAATTTGAGCACTCACTTTTAGCCCCTTTGCCTTTGTACAATGGCACTATGCAAGCATTCCGCCAATCCTCAGGCACCTCAACATGAGTCATACATACATTAAATAACCTTACCAACCAGTCAACAATACAGTCACCCCTTTTTTGATATATTCCACTACAATACCATCTAAACCCGCTGCTTTGCCGGCTTTCATCTTCCGCAAAGCTTTTACTACCTCTTCTCTGTTTACCAAATCATTCTCCCTAACCCTCTCACTTTGCACACTACCTCGACCAAAACACCCTATATCTGCCACTCTATCATCAAACACATTCAACAAACCTTCAAAATACTCACTCCATCTCCTTCTCACATCACCACTACTTGTTATCACCTCCCCATTTGCCCCCTTCACTGAAGTTCCCATTGATTCCTTTTTCTTACGTACATTATTTACCTCCTTCCAAAACATCTTTTTATTCTCCCTAAAATTTAATGATACTCTCTCCCCCCAACTCTCATTTGCCCTCTTTTTCACCTCTTGCACCTTTCTCTTGACCTCCTGCCTCTTTCTTTTGTACATCTTCCAGTCATTTGCATTATTCCCCTGCAAAAATCGTCCAAATGCCTCTCTCTTCTCTTTCACTAACAATCTTGCTTCTTCATCCCACCACTCACTACCCTTTCTAATCTGCCCACCTCCCACGCTTCATTTTATATATATATATATATATATATATATATATATATATATATATATATATATATATATATATATATATATATATATAAAGATTTTTCCATACATTTTCGCAACTTTCCGCATTGGCAAAGTAGCATTAAGAACAGAGGACAGTCTTAGAGGGAATATCCTCACTTGGTCACCTTTTTTTTTTTTTTTTTTAATAGTAAAGAAAACGGAAGAGGAGGGTTTCCAGCCCCTGCTCCCTCCTCCTTTAGTCGCCTACGTCACGCAGGGAATACGTTGGAATTATTCTTTCTCCCCTATTCCCAGGGATATATATATATATATATATATATATATATATATATATATATATATATATATACGCCCAGCCTGAGCCAGGTACCCATTTTATCGACCAACGCCTAGGCATGTATGAACAGTTGGGTTAACTCTGGACCCCACTGCCGTATCTAGGATTCGAACCTATGCCCTCGACCCTTGACTGGCAGTAAATGCGTCATTGTTAGGAACCCTATTCGCTTCACCACGGAGGTTCATAACTCTTATATGCCGTTTTGGGAGAATTTTAAGAAAACTATTGTTTTAAGGATGTTATGCCATACATACACGACATGTGTGGATGTAAGTTTGTATGTAATTAGTTTATTCCCAAATCACGCAGAAAAAATTTACTCTGGGGGAATTTCACGGTCTCTTCTCAGGCAAACAGCGAAACTAAACACAAAGTGCTAAGGGTGAGATAAAAAAAATGGGCCGGGAGAAAGTGCTGTAATTCTCCTCAATTGCCGTTTATTGTGTGCTTATATTTGCTTATTTGCTAAGGTCTTGAACAGAAACTGCGTGTATTTGGAAATGATTGTTTGCCTTTATGAAGGTAAAACCAACCATCCGTAAGTCTGTTTATGCAAAGAACAGCGTACCGAGCACCTTGAGGGGGAGGGACTGTGTTGGCAGTACTTTAGTTTCGTTTGGAAGATGTTCGTGGTTACTAAGCCTCCGGTGGTTGTCCTGAAGGCTCGTGTCTTGTGTGTGGGTTGTATGTTTGCTTCTGAGTACGGACGGAGTGGACGGGGAGGCTGGTGAGTCATTAAAGAATGTGGAGCGGATGAATTGTATATGAAGGTCGCTAGGGAAGTCTTTCCCTTGTCTGAAACCGGTGCCGGTGAGTGTTTTGAGGGCATTTCCTTCGTCTGCCGCCCCTGTGTTGATGTTTGCGATGTGTGGAGCGTATGTCATGTGTGCGTCGTATGTGGTGGCCAGCATGGTTGGTAGTTTGGGTCAATGGGAGATCATTCAGGGCCGTGTGGGGATGCGGGTTGCGCTCAAGCCCGTTAGCTGGTAAGAGGCCGACTGTGGATATCTGTGGGCATAGTCATATATATATATACATATATATATATATATATATATATATATATATATATATATATATATATATATATATATATATATATATATATATTATACACTGTGCCCTAGTGTATCATCGTTGGGGAAGCCAGTGCCATTGTTTCGTGTGTTCTCGTAAATTTTACTGCAATATTGAGCTGCGTCATGCAAGGGACCTCGTGATACAGTGGGGGAAGGGGGCAGGTCATGTGGACTTGAGTCATGAACAGCTAATTCCGATGGTCGACGCTGGTTGGCTGCATGGTGTGGTTCTCGCCGTTACAGACAGCTTACGACATATGCAGTCCTGTGCGGGAAGAGAATGCTGTTGCCGTGCTTTAAGGTTTCTGTAAAAGATTTTGTTAAGTCTTCAATCATGGATCACGACGGTACGACCCCTGGGTGTTACGTCCTGACGCTTTAACTTCATCGAAAACGGTCGTGTGCAAAGGGCCTTGTCTTCGTGCTCAAGGGTCGTTACTGTCTTGCTTAAGGCTAGAACTACCACGCTCCAGAGTAGTGTCGCCTCGCTCAAGCGGTGGTTTAATGATTAGCTCACCAGTTAGCCCCTGTCTGTCAACATCTCGTAAACAATGATAAGTTGGGGCTGGGGAGGTCCGTCCCCGCATATCACTTGTCACTCATCAGTCCCACGATACACATCCTGTGTGGTGCCCGTGACGTGTGCTTGTATGCCTACCTCCGTCACCACCGTACTGACGTCAGCGCTGGAGGAAATAGGGTAGTATTCCCCTCCATGTGTGTGGGTTTGGTTATTCATGATCTTGGGAAGTCGTGGTTATCAGTGGCTGTTACTCATGGTAATGTGACGGACCGACTGTTACGTCACGTTGTGATAAGGAATTCAACAGAGATGAAAGCGATAACGTGTCTTTGTATAGGTGCAGGTGTTGCCTGTTACGAATCACTTGTGGTTCAGATTAAACTTTACCTACACGGTTTATAGTCTGGGATCGTCGAGAATCGGTTAAGAGGCTGTTTATGAGACAGTTAACACCCTTTGGTTGTCAGTTTAGAAGACTATTGTTAACGCAGGAAACTTGTATTTCGCCAACACACAACACGGAGCCTGTTTACACACAGGCAGAGGGTATTGGCCATGAATGTAATTGGATTCTCGGTTCTTCGTCACTAATGCCTCCAATTTCACCTTATTTATCCCAGTTGAACCGATCACGGCTCGGTACTTTACGTATATAAACACAGAAACTGCCAACACTAACAGGGATCCTATACTTTACTCATAATGTACGTGATCATGGAAGTATCATTAATAACCTGAAGAGGACGTTGAAGATTTTTGGGTTGGGTTGGTTTTGATATATATATATATATATATATATATATATATATATATATATATATATATATATATATATATATATTCCTTCGTACTATTCGTCATTTCCCACATTAGCGAGGTACCGTTAAGAACAGAGGACTAGGCCTTTGAGGGAATATCCTCATTTGACCCCCTTCTCTGTTTCTTCTTTTGGAAAATTAAAAAAAAAAAGAGGGGGGATTTCCAGCTATATGTCTCTCTCTCTCTCTCTCTCTCTCTCTCTCTCTCTCTCTCTCTCTCTCTCTCTCTCTCTCTCTCTCTCTCTCTCTCTCCTCATCACATACATGTACACACACACACACACACACAAATATATTTTTTTTTTTTTTTTTTTTTTTTTTGCTTTGTCGCTGTCTCCCGCGTTTGCGAGGTAGCGCAAGGAAACAGACGAAAGAAATGGCCCAACCCCCCCCATACACATATACATACACACGTCCACACACGCAAATATACATACCTACACAGCTTTCCATGGTTTACCCCGGACGCTTCACATGCCTTGATTCAATCCACTGACAGCACGTCAACCCCTGTATACCACATCGCTCCAATTCACTCTATTCCTTGCCCTCCTTTCACCCTCCTGCATGTTCAGGCCCCGATCACACAAAATCCTTTTCACTCCATCTTTCCACCTCCAATTTGGTCTCCCTCTTCTCCTCGTTCCCTCCACCTCCGACACATATATCCTCTTGGTCAATCTTTCCTCACTCATTCTCTCCATGTGCCCAAACCATTTCAAAACACCCTCTTCTGCTCTCTCAACCACGCTCTTTCCATTTCCACACATCTCTCTTACCCTTACGTTACTTACTCGATCAAACCACCTCACACCACACATTGTCCTCAAACATCTCATTTCCAGCACATCCATCCTCCTGCGCACAACTCTATCCATAGCCCACGCCTCGCAACCATATAACATTGTTGGAACCACTATTCCTTCAAACATACCCATTTTTGCTTTCCGGGATAATGTTCTCGACTTCCACACATTTTTCAAGGCTCCCAAAATTTTCGCCCCCTCCCCCACCCTATGATCCACTTCCGCTTCCATGGTTCCATCCGCTGACAGATCCACTCCCAGATATCTAAAACACTTCACTTCCTCCAGTTTTTCACCATTCAAACTCACCTCCCAATTGACTTGACCCTCAACCCTACTGTACCTAATAACCTTGCTCTTATTCACATTTACTCTTAACTTTCTTCTTCCACACACTTTACCAAACTCCGTCACCAGCTTCTGCAGTTTCTCACATGAATCCGCCACCAGCGCTGTATCATCAGCGAACAACAACTGACTCACTTCCCAAGCTCTCTCATCCCCAACAGACTTCATACTTGCCCCTCTTTCCAAGACTCTTGCATTTACCTCCCTAACAACCCCATCCATAAACAAATTAAACAACCATGGAGACATCACACACCCCTGCCGCAAACCTACATTCACTGAGAACCAATCACTTTCCTCTCTTCCTACACGTACACATGCCTTATATCCTCGATAAAAACTTTTCACTGCTTCTAACAACTTGCCTCCCACACCATATATTCTTAATACCTTCCACAGAGCATCTCTATCAACTCTATCATATGCCTTCTCCAGATCCATAAATGCTACATACAAATCCATTTGCTTTTCTAAGTATTTCTCACATACATTCTTCAAAGCAAACACCTGATCCACACATCCTCTACCACTTCTGAAACCACACTGCTCTTCCCCAATCTGATGCTCTGTACATGCCTTCACCCTCTCAATCAATACCCTCCCATATAATTTACCAGGAATACTCAACAAACTTATACCTCTGTAATTTGAGCACTCACTCTTATCCCCTTTGCCTTTGTACAATGGCACTATGCACGCATTCCGCCAATCCTCAGGCACCTCACCATGAGTCATACATACATTAAATAACCTTACCAACCAGTCAACAATACAGTCACCCCCTTTTTTAATAAATTCCACTGCAATACCATCCAAACCTGCTGCCTTGCCGGCTTTCATCTTCCGCAAAGCTTTTACTACCTCTTCTCTGTTTACCAAATCATTTTCCCTAACCCTCTCACTTTGCACACCACCTCGACCCAAACACCCTATATCTGCCACTCTGTCATCAGACACATTCAACAAACCTTCAAAATACTCATTCCATCTCCTTCTCACATCACCACTACTTGTTATCACCTCCCCATTTACGCCCTTCACTGAAGTTCCCATTTGCTCCCTTGTCTTACGCACCCTATTTACCTCCTTCCAGAACATCTTTTTATTCTCCCTAAAATTTACTGATAGTCTCTCACCCCAACTCTCATTTGCCCTTTTTTTCACCTCTTGCACCTTTCTCTTGACCTCCTGTCTCTTTCTTTTATACTTCTCCCACTCAATTGCATTTTTTCCCTGCAAAAATCGTCCAAATGCCTCTCTCTTCTCTTTCACTAATACTCTTACTTCTTCATCCCACCACTCACTACCCTTTCTAAACAGCCCACCTCCCACTCTTCTCATGCCACAAGCATCCTTTGCGCAATCCATCACTGATTTCCTAAATACATCCCATTCCTCCCTCACTCCCCCCACTTCCATTGTTCTCACCTTTTTCCATTCTGTACACAGTCTCTCCTGATACTTCTTCACACAGGTCTCCTTCCCAAGCTCACTTACTCTCACCACCTTCTTCACCCCAACATTCACTCTTCTTTTATGAAAACCCATACCAATCTTCACCTTAGCCTCCACAAGATAATGATCAGACATCCCTCCAGTTGCACCTCTCAGCACATTGACATCCATAAGTCTCTCTTTCGCACGCCTGTCAATTAACACGTAATCCAATAACGCTCTCTGGCCATCTCTCCTACTTACATAAGTATACTTATGTATATCTCGCTTTTTAAACCAGATATTCCCAATCATCAGTCCTTTTTCAGCACATAAATCTACAAGCTCTTCACCATTTCCATTTACAACACTGAACACCCCATGCATACCAATTATTCCCTCAACTGCCACATTACTCACCTTTGCATATATATATATATATATATATATATATATATAATATATATATATATATATATATATATATATATATTCCTTCGTACTGTTCGTCATTTCCCACATTAGCGAGGTACCGTTAAGAACAGAGGACTGGGCCTTTGAGGGAATATCCTCATTTGACCCCCTTCTCTGTTTCTTCTTTTGGAAAATTAAAAAAAAAAAAGAGGGGGGATTTCCAGCCATGTCTCTCTCTCTCTCTCTCTCTCTCTCTCTCTCTCTCTCTCTCTCTCTCTCTCTCTCATCTCATACATGTACACACACACACACACACATATATATATATTTTTTTTTTTCAAACTATTCGCCATTTCCCGCGTTAGCGAGGTAGCGTTAAGAACAGAGAACTGGGCCACTGGGGTACATCCTCACCTGGCCCCGCCCTTTGTTTCTTCTTTTGGAAAATTAAAAAAAAAAAAAAACGAGAGGGGAGGATTTCCAGCCCCCGTTCCTTCCCTTTTAGTCGCCTTCTACGACACGCAGGGAATATATATATTAGATAGTGATAGATAACCTTCCCCATAGTTACCCTCCCACCCCCGTTAAGCGAGGAAACATTAGAAAACACAAAAGGCCACAACCCTCACATCCATACACGAGCTGCTTCTAACAACTTGCCTCCCACACCATATATTCTTAATACCTTCCACAGAGCATCTCTATCAACTCTATCATATGCCTTCTCCAGATCCATAAATGCTACATACAAATCCATTTGCTTTTCTAAGTATTTATCGCATACATTCTTCAAAGCAAACACCTGATCCACACATCCTCTACCACTTCTGAAACCACACTGCTCTTCCCCAATCTGATGCTTTGTGCATGCCTTCACCTCTCAATCAATACCCTCCCGTATAATTTCCCAGGAATACTCAACAAACTTATACCTCTGTAATTTGAGCACTCACTTTTAGCCCCTTTGCCTTTGTACAATGGCACTATGCAAGCATTCCGCCAATCCTCAGGCACCTCAACATGAGTCATACATACATTAAAATAACCTTACCAACCAGTCAACAATACAGTCACCCCCTTTTTTTGATATATTCCATACCAATACCATCTAAAACCCCGTCTGCTTTGCCGGCTTTCATCTTCCGCAAAGCTTTTACTACCTCTTCTCTGTTTACCAAATCATTCTCCCTAACCCTCTCACTTTGCACACTACCTCGACCAAAACACCCTATATCTGCCACTCTGTCATCAACACATTCAACAAACCTTCAAAATACTCACTCCATCTCCTTCTCACATCACCACTACTTGTTATCACCTCCCCATTTGCCCCTTCACTGAAGTTCCCATGATTCCTTTTTCTTACGTACATTATTTACCTCCTTCCAAAACATCTTTTTATTCTCCCTAAAAATTTACTGATAGTCTCTCACCCCAACTCTCATTTGCCCTCTTTTTCACCATTGCACCTTTCTCTACCCACCTCCATGCCTCTTTCTTTTGTACATCTTCCAGTCATTTGCATTATTCCCTGCAAAAATCGTCCAAATGCCTCTTCTTCTCTTTCACTAATACTCTTACTTCTTCATCCCACCACTCACTACCCTTTCTAATCTGCCCACTCCCACGCTTCATTTTATATATATATATAATATATATATATATATATATATATATATATTATATATATATATATAGATATATAATATATATATATAAAGATTTTTTCCATACATTTTCGCAACTTTCCGCATTGGCAAAGTAGCATTAAGAACAGAGGACTGGGCCTTTGAGGGAATATCCTCATTTGACCCCCTTCTCTGTTTCTTCTTTTGGAAAATTAAAAAAAAAAAAAAACGAGAGGGGAGGATTTCCAGCCCCCGTTCCCTTCCCTTTTAGTCGCCTTCTACGACACGCAGGGAATACGTGGGAAGTATTCTTTCTCCCCTATTCCCAGGGATATATATATATATATATATATATATATATATATATATATATATACTATATATACGCCCTAGCCTGAGCCAGGTACCCATTTTATCGACCAACGCCTAGGCATGTATGAACAGTTGGGTTAACCTCTGGACCCACTGCCGTATCTAGGATTCGACCTATTTGCCATCGATCCCTTTCTTGACTGGCAGTAAATGCGTCATTGTTAGGAACCCTATTCGCTTCACCACGGAGGTTCATAAACTCTTATATGCCGTTTTGGCGTCGAATTTTAAGGAAAACTATTGTTTTAAGGTGTTATGCCATAAATACACGACATGTGTGGATTTGTAAGTTTGTATGTAATTAGTTTATTCCCAAATCACGCAGAAAAAATTTACTCTGGGGGAATTCCGGTCTCTTCTCAGGCAAACAGCGAAACTAAACACAAAGTGCTAAGGGTGAGATAAAAAAAATGGCCGGGAGAAAGTGCTGTAATTCTCCTCAATTGCCGTTTATTGTGTGCTTATATTTGCTTATTTGCTAAGGTCTTGACAGAAAACTGCGTGTATTTGGAATGATTGTTTGCCTTTATGAAGGTAAAACCAACCATCCTTAAGTTGTTTATGCAAAGAAACAGTCCGTACCGAGGCACCTGAGGGGGGGGACTGTGGTTGCGTATTTAGTTTCGTTTGGAAGATGTTGTGGTTACTAAGCCTCCGGTGGTTGTCCTGAAGGCTCGTGTCTTGTGTGTGGGTTGTATGTTTGCTTCTGAGTACGGACGGAGTGGACGGGGAGGCTGGTGAGTCATTAAAGAATGTGGAGCGGATGTGAATGTATTATGGGGGGAAAAACTGGTCGCTAGCGGGAGTCTTCCCTTGTTGAAACCGGTGGGTGAGTGTTTTGAGGGCATTTCCTTCGTCTGCCGCCCCTGTGTTGATGTTTGCGATGTGTGAGGTATGTCATGTGTGCGTCGTATGTTAGGTGTGCCAGCATGGTGTAGTTTGGGTCAATGGCGGAGATCATTCAGGGGCGTTGTGGGGATGCGGGTTGCGTCAAGCCTGTTAGCCTGGGGTAAGAGGCCGCCCGACTGTGATATCTGTGGGCATAGTCATATATATATATATATATATCTATATATATATATATATAATATATTATATATATATATATATATATATATATATAATATATATATATATCTATATTATACACTGTGCCCTAGTGTATCATTCGTTGGGGAAGCCAGTGCCATTGTTTCGTGTGTTCTCGTAAATTTTACTGCAATATTGAGCTGCGTCATGCAAGGGACCTCGTGATACAGTGGGGGAAGGGGGCAGGTCATGTGGACTTGAGTCATGAACAGCTAATTCCGATGGTCGACGCTGGTTGGCTGCATGGTGTGGTTCTCGCCGTTACAGACAGCTTACGACATATGCAGTCCTGTGCGGGAAGAGAATGCTGTTGCCGTGCTTTAAGGTTTCTGTAAAAGATTTTGTTAAGTCTTCAATCATGGATCACGACGGTACGACCCCTGGGTGTTACGTCCTGACGCTTTAACTTCATCGAAAACGGTCGTGTGCAAAGGGCCTTGTCTTCGTGCTCAAGGGTCGTTACTGTCTTGCTTAGGCTAGAAATACCACGATCATGAGTAGTGTCCCCTCGCTCAAGCGGTGGTTTAATGATTAGCTCACCAGTTAGCCCCTGTCTGTCAACATCTCGTAAACAATGATAAGTTGGGGCTGGGGAGGTCCGTCCCCGCATATCACTTGTCACTCATCAGTCCCACGATACACATCCTGTGTGGTGCCCGTGACGTGTGCTTGTATGCCTACCTCCGTCACCACCGTACTGACGTCAGCGCTGGAGGAAATTAGGGTAGTATTCCCCTCCATGTGTGTGGGTTTGGTTATTCATGATCTTGGGAAGTCGTGGTTATCAGTGGCTGTTACTCATGGTAATGTGACGGACCGACTGTTACGTCACGTTGTGATAAGGAATTCAACAGAGATGAAAGCGATAACGTGTCTTTGTATAGGTGCAGGTGTTGCCTGTTACGAATCACTTGTGGTTCAGATTAAACTTTACCTACACGGTTTATAGTCTGGGATCGTCGAGAATCGTTAAGAGGCTGTTTATGAGACAGTTAACACCCTTTGGTTGTCATTTAGAAGACTATTGTTAACGCAGGAAACTTTGTATTTCGCCAACACACAACACGGAGCCTGTTTAAACACAGGCAGAGGGTATTGGCCATGAATGTAATTGGATTCTCGGTTCTTCGTCACTATGCCTCCAATTTCACCTTATTTATCCCAGTTGAACCGATCACGGCTCGGTACTTTACGTATATAAACACAGAAACTGCCAACACTAACAGGATCCTATACTTTACTCATAATGTACGTGATTCCATGGAGGTATCATAATAACTGAAGAGGACGTTGAAGATTTTTGGGTTGGTTGGTTTTGTGATATATATATATATATATTATATATTTATATATATATTATATATCTATATATATATATATATATCTTTTTCATACTATTCGCCATTTCCCACATTAGCGAGGTACCGTTAAGAACAGAGGACTGGGCCTTTGAGGGAATATCCTCATTTGACCCCCTTCTCTGTTTCTTCTTTTGGAAAATTAAAAAAAAAAAAAGAGGGGGGATTTCAGCTATATGTCTCTCTCTCTCTCTCTCTCTCTCTTCTCTCTCTCTCTCTCTCTCTCCTCTCTCTCTCTCTCTCTCTCTCTCTCTCCTCATCACATACATGTACACACACACACACACACACACATATATATATATTTTTTTTTTTTTTTTTTTTTTTTTTGCTTTGTCGCTGTCTCCCGCGTTTGCGAGGTAGCGCAAGGAAACAGACGAAAGAAATGGCCCAACCCCCCCCATACACATATACATACACACGTCCACACACCGCAAAATATACATACCTACACAGCTTTCCATGGTTTACCCCGGACGCTTCACATGCCTTGATTCAATCCACTGACAGCACGTCAACCCCTGTATACCACATCGCTCCAATTCACTCTATTCCTTGCCCTCCTTTCACCCTCCTGCATGTTCAGGCCCCGATCACACAAAATCTTTTTCACTCCATCTTTCCACCTCCAATTTGGTCTCCCTCTTCTCCTCGTTCCCTCCACCTCCGACACATATATCCTCTTGGTCAATCTTTCCTCACTATTCTCTCCATGTTGCCCAAACCCTTTTTCACAAAACACCCTTCTTCTGCTTCTCTCAACCACGCTTTTCCATTTCCACACATCTCTCTTACCCTTACGTTACTTACTCGATCAAACCACCTCACACCACACATTGTCCTCAACATCTCATTTCCAGCACATCCATCCTCCTGCGCACAACTCTATCCATAGCCCACGCCTCGCAACCATATAACATTGTTGGAACCACTATTCCTTCAAACATACCCATTTTTGTTCTCCGGAGATAACGTTCTCGCCTTCCACACATTTTTCAAGGCTCCCAAAATTTTCGCCCCCTCCCCCACCCTATGATCCACTTCCGCTTCCATGGTTCCATCCGCTGCAGATCCACTCCAGATATCTAAAACACTTCACTTCCTCCAGTTTTTCACCATTCAAACTCACCTCCCAATTGACTTGACCCTCAACCCTACTGTACCTAATAACCTTGCTCTTATTCACATTTACTCTTAACTTTCTTCTTCCACACACTTTACCAAACTCCCGTCACCAGCTTCTGCAGTTTCTCACATGAATCAGCCACCAGCGCTGTATCATCAGCGAACAACAACTGACTCACTTCCAAGCTCTCTCATCCCAACAGACTTCATACTTGCCCCTCTTTCCAAGACTCTTGCATTTACCTCCCTAACAAAACCCCAGCCAATAAACAAAATTAAACAACCATGGAGACATACACACCCCTGCCGCAAACCTACATTCACTGAGAACCAATCACTTTCCTCTCTTCCTACACGTACACATGCCTTATATCCTCGATAAAAACTTTTTCACTGCTTCTAACAACTTGCCTCCCACACCATATATTCTTAATACCTTCCACAGAGCATCTCTATCAACTCTATCATATGCCTTCTCCAGATTCCCATAAATGCTACATACAAATCCATTTGCTTTTCTAAGTATTTATCGCATACATTCTTCAAAGCAAACACCTGATCCACACATCCTCTACCACTTCTGAAACCACACTGCTCTTCCCCAATCTGATGCTTTGTGCATGCCTTCACCCTCTCAATCAATACCCTCCCGTATAATTTCCCAGGAATACTCAACAAACTTACACCTCTGTAATTTGAGCACTCACTTTTAGCCCCTTTGCCTTTGTACAATGGCACTATGCAAGCATTCCGCCAATCCTCAGGCACCTCAACATGAGTCATACATACATTAAAATAACCTTACCAACCAGTCAACAATACAGTCACCCTTTTTTGATTATTCCACTACAATACCATCTAAACCCGCTGCTTTGCCGGCTTTCATCTTCCGCAAAGCTTTTACTACCTCTTCTCTGTTTACCAAATCATTCTCCCTAACCCTCTCACTTTGCACACTACCTCGACCAAAACACCCTATATCTGCCACTCTGTCATCAACACATTCAACAAACCTTCAAAATACTCACTCCATCTCCTTCTCACATCACCACTACTTGTTATACCTCCCCATTTGCCCCTTCACTGAAGTTCCCTATTATTCCTTTTTCTTACGTACATTATTTACCTCCTTCCAAAACATCTTTTTATTCTCCCTAAAAATTTACTGATAGTCTCTCACCCCAACTCTCATTTGCCCTTTTTTTCACCTCTTGCAACCTTTCCTCTTGACCATCCAGCCTCTTTCTTTTGTACATCTTCCAGTCATTTGCATTATTCCCTGCAAAAATCGTCCAAATGCCTCTTCTTCTCTTTCACTAATACTCTTACTTCTTCATCCCACCACTCACTACCCTTTCTAATCTGCCCACTCCCACGCTTCATTTTATATATATATATATAGATATATATATATATATTATATATTTATATATATATATATATATATATTATATATATATATATATAAAGATTTTTTCCATACATTTTCGCAACTTTCCGCATTGGCAAAGTAGCATTAAGAACAGAGGACTGGGCCTTTGAGGGAATATCCTCACTTGGTCACCTTTTTTTTTTTTTTTTTTTAATAGTAAAGAAAACGGAAGAGGAGGGTTTCCAGCCCCTGATCCCTCCTCCTTTACGTCGCCTAGTCACGCAGGGAATACGTGGGAAGTATTCTTTCTCCCCTATTCCCAGGGATATATATATATATTATATATATATATATAGTATATATATATATATCTATATATATACGCCCTAGCTGAGCCAGGTACCCATTTTATCGACCTTGCTAGGCATGTTATGAACAGTTGGGTTAAATCTGGGACCCCCACTGCCGTATCTAGGATTCGAACCTATGCCTCGAACCCTTGACTGGCAGTAAATGCGTCATTGTTAGGAACCCTATTCGCTTCACCACGGAGGTTCATAAACTCTTTTATACCGTTTTGGGTGAGAATTTTTTAAGAAAACTATTGTTTTAAGGTGTTTTGCCATACATACACGACATGTTGTGGATTGTAAGTTTGTATGTAATTAGTTTTATTCCAAATCACGCAGAAAAAATTTACTCTGGGGGAATTCCGGTCTCTTCTCAGGCAAACAGCGAAACTAAACACAAAGTGCTAAGGGTGAGATAAAAAAAATGGCCGGGAGAAAGTGCTGTAATTCTCCTCAATTGCCGTTTATTGTGTGCTTATATTTGCTTATTTGCTAAGGTCTTGACAGAAACTGCGTGTATTTGGAATGATTGTTTGCCTTTATGAAGGTAAAACCAACCATCCGTAAGTCTGTTTTATGCCAAAGAACAGCGTACCGAGCACCCTTGATTGGGGGAGATGGGGATGTGTTGGATATACTTTAGTTTCGTTGGAAGATGTTCGTGTTACTAAGCCTCCGGTGGTTGTCCTGAAGGCTCGTGTCTTGTGTGTGGGTTGTATGTTTGCTTCTGAGTACGGACGGAGTGGACGGGGAGGCTGGTGAGTCATTTTAAAGAATGTGGGGAGCGGTTATATGATTTGTATATGAGGTCGCTAGGGGTGTGAACGTCGTGCCTTGTTTTTCTGGGAAACGGTTGCCCGTAGTGTTGAGTGTTTTTTGAGGGCAATTACTTCGTCGGCCGCCCCACCCCAACCCTGTGTGTTGTTTGCCGATGTGTGGAGCGATTTATGTCATGTGGTGGCGTTAGTACTGTGGTGGCCAAGCATGTGTTGGTAGTTTGGGAGTCATTGGGAGTTAATTCTGGGCCGTTGTGGGGAGGGGATGCGGGGTTTGCGCTCAAGCCCGTGTTGTTAGCTGGTTAGAGGCCGACGGTTGATATTCCACTTGGTGGGCTTAGTCATATATATATATATATATATATTATTTATATATATATTTATATATATATATATATATTATATATAAATTATATATATATATATATATCTATATTATACACTGTGCCCTAGTGTATCATCGATTGGGAAAGGCCAGTGCCATTGTTTCGTGTGTTCTCGTAAATTTTACTGCAATATTGAGCTGCGTCATGCAAGGGACCTCGTGATACAGTGGGGGAAGGGGGCAGGTCATGTGGACTTGAGTCATGAACAGCTAATTCCGATGGTCGACGCTGGTTGGCTGCATGGTGTGGTTCTCGCCGTTACAGACAGCTTACGACATATGCAGTCCTGTGCGGGAAGAGAATGCTGTTGCCGTGCTTTAAGGTTTCTGTAAAAGATTTTGTTAAGTCTTCAATCATGGATCACGACGGTACGACCCCTGGGTGTTACGTCCTGACGCTTTAACTTCATCGAAAACGGTCGTGTGCAAAGGGCCTTGTCTTCGTGCTCAAGGGTCGTTACTGTCTGCTTAGGCTTAGAATACCACGCTCCTGAAGTGTTTTGCAGTGTCGCCCCTAGCTCAGCGGTGTTTATGGATTAGCTCACCAGTTAGCCCCTGTTTCTGTCTGTCTACTATTGTAAACAATGATAAGTTGGGGCTGGGGAGGTCCGTCCCCGCATATCACTTGTCACTCATCAGTCCCACGATACACATCCTGTGTGGTGCCCGTGACGTGTGCTTGTATGCCTACCTCCGTCACCACCGTACTGACGTCAGCGCTGGAGGAAATTAGGGTAGTATTCCCTCCATGTGTGTGGGTTTGGTTATTCATGATCTTGGGAAGTCGTGGTTATCAGTGGCTGTTACTCATGGTAATGTGACGGACCGACTGTTACGTCACGTTGTGATAAGGAATTCAACAGAGATGAAAGCGATAACGTGTCTTTGTATAGGTGCAGGTGTTGCCTGTTACGAATCACTTGTGGTTCAGATTAAACTTTACCTACACGGTTTCTTTCTGGGTTTGGATCGTAGAGAAACGGTTTAAGAGGTGTTTTATGAGACAGTTAACACCCTTTGGTTGTCAGTATTTGAAGACTATTGTTAACGCAGGAAACTTTGTATTTCGCCAACACACAACACGGAGCCTGTTTACACACATGGGCAGAGGGTATTGGCCATGAATGTAATTGGATTCTCGGTTCTTCGTCACTAATGCCTCCATTTCACCTTTAATTTATCCCAGTTTTGTGATACGATCACGGCTCTCGGTTCTTACGTAATATAAACACAGGAAACTGCCAACACTAACAGGATCCTATACTTTACTCATAATGTACGTGATCATGGAAGTATCATTAATAACCTGAAGAGGACGTTGAAGATTTTTGGGTTGGGTTGGTTTTTGATTTATATATATATATATATATTATATATATTATATATATATTTATATATATATATATATATATTCCTTCGGTACTATTCGTCATTTCCCACATTAGCGAGGTACCGTTAAGAACAGAGGACTAGGCCTTTGAGGGAATATCCTCATTTGACCCCCTTCTCTGTTTCTTCTTTTGGAAAATTAAAAAAAAAAGAGGGGGGATTTCAGCTATATGTCTCTCTCTCTCTCTCTCTCTCTCTCTCTCCTCTCTCTCTCTCTCTCTCTCTTCTCTCTCTCTCTCTCTCTCTCTCTCTCTTCCTCATCACATACATGTACACACACACACACACACACACATATATTTTTTTTTTTTTTTTTTTTATTTTTTTTTGCTTTGTCGCTGTCTCCCGCGTTTGCGAGGTAGCGCAAGGAAACAGACGAAAGAAATGGCCCAACCCCCCCCATACACATATACATACACACGTCCACACACGCAAATATCATACCTACTCAGTCTTTCCATGGTTTACCCCGGACGCTTCACATGCCTTGATTCAATCCACTGACAGCACGTCAACCCCTGTATACCACATCGCTCCAATTCACTCTATTCCTTGCCCTCCTTTCACCCTCCTGCATGTTCAGGCCCCGATCACACAAAATCCTTTTCACTCCATCTTTCACCTCCAATTTGGTCTCCCTCTTCTCCTCGTTCCCTCCACCTCCGACACATATATCCTCTTGGTCAATCTTTCCTCACTACATTCTCTCATGTGCCCAACCATTTCAAAACTCCTATTCTGCTCCTCTCCCCAACACGCTCTTTCATTTCCACACATCTCTCTTACCCTTACGTTACTTACTCGATCAAACCACCTCACACCACACATTGTCCTCAACATCTCATTTCCAGCACATCCATCCTCCTGCGCACAACTCTATCCATAGCCCACGCCTCGCAACCATATAACATTGTTGGAACCACTATTCCTTCAAACATACCCATTTTTGTTCTCCGGAGATAACGTTCTCGCCTTCCACACATTTTTCAAGGCTCCCAAAATTTTCGCTCCCCCTCCCCACCCTATGATCCACATTCCGTCTCACATGTTCCTTCCGCTGACAGATCCACTCCCAGATATCTAAAACACTTCACTTCCTCCAGTTTTTCACCATTCAAACTCACCTCCCAATTGACTTGACCCTCAACCCTACTGTACCTAATAACCTTGCTCTTATTCACATTTACTCTTAACTTTCTTCTTCCACACACTTTACCAAACTCCCGTCACCAGCTTCTGCAGTTTCTCACATGAATCAGCCACCAGCGCTGTATCATCAGCGAACAACAACTGACTCACTTCCAAGCTCTCTCATCCCAACAGACTTCATACTTGCCCCTCTTTCCAAGACTCTTGCATTTACCTCCCTAACAACCCCATCCATAAACTAATTAAACAACCCATGGAGACAATTCACACCCCCTGCCGCAAACCTACATTCACTGAGAACCAATCACTTTCCTCTCTTCCTACACGTACACATGCCTTATATCCTCGATAAAAACTTTTTCACTGCTTCTAACAACTTGCCTCCCACACCATATATTCTTAATACCTTCCACAGAGCATCTCTATCAACTCTATCATATGCCTTCTCCAGATCCATAAATGCTACATACAAATCCATTTGCTTTTCTAAGTATTTATCGCATACATTCTTCAAAGCAAACACCTGATCCACACATCCTCTACCACTTCTGAAACCACACTGCTCTTCCCCAATCTGATGCTTTGTGCATGCCTTCACCCTCTCAATCAATACCCTCCCGTATAATTTCCCAGGAATACTCAACAAACTTACACCTCTGTAATTTGAGCACTCACTTTTAGCCCCTTTGCCTTTGTACAATGGCACTATGCAAGCATTCCGCCAATCCTCAGGCACCTCAACATGAGTCATACATACATTAAATAACCTTACCAACCAGTCAACAATACAGTCACCCTTTTTTGATATATTCCACTACAATACCATCTAAACCCGCTGCTTTGCCGGCTTTCATCATCCGCAAAGCTTTTACTACCTCTTCTCTGTTTACCAAATCATTCTCCCTAACCCTCTCACTTTGCACACTACCTCGACCAAAACACCCTATATCTGCCACTCTATCATCAAACACATTCAACAAACCTTCAAAATACTCACTCCATCTCCTTCTCACATCACCACTACTTGTTATCACCTCCCCATTTGCCCCCTTCACTGAAGTTCCCATTGATTCCTTTTTCTTACGTACATTATTACCTCCTTCCAAAACATCTTTTTATTCTCCCTAAAATTTAATGATACTCTCTCCCCCCAACTCTCATTTGCCCTCTTTTTCACCTCTTGCACCTTTCTCTTGACCTCCTGCCTCTTTCTTTTGTACATCTTCCAGTCATTTGCATTATTCCCTGCAAAAATCGTCCAAATGCCTCTCTCTTCTCTTTCACTAACAATCTTGCTTCTTCATCCCACCACTCACTACCCTTTCTAATCTGCCCACCTCCCACGCTTCATTTTATATATATATATATATATATATATATATATATATATATATATATATATATATATATATATATATATATATATATATAAAGATTTTTCCATACATTTTCGCAACTTTCCGCATTGGCAAAGTAGCACTAAGAACAGAGGACAGTCTTAGAGGGAATATCCTCACTTGGTCACCTTCTTTTTTTTTTTTTAATAGTAAAGAAAACGGAAGAGGAGGGTTTCCAGCCCCTGCTCCCTCCTCCTTTAGTCGCCTACGTCACGCAGGGAATACGTGGGAATTATTCTTTCTCCCCTATCCCCAGGGATATATATATATATATATATATATATACGCCCAGCCTGAGCCAGGTACCCATTTTATCGACCAACGCCTAGGCATGTATGAACAGTTGGGTTAACTCTGGACCCCACTGCCGTATCTAGGATTCGAACCTATGCCCTCGACCCTTGACTGGCAGTAAATGCGTCATTGTTAGGAACCCTATTCGCTTCACCACGGAGGTTCATAACTCTTATATGCCGTTTTGGGAGAATTTTAAGAAAACTATTGTTTTAAGGATGTTATGCCATACATACACGACATGTGTGGATGTAAGTTTGTATGTAATTAGTTTATTCCCAAATCACGCAGAAAAAATTTACTCTGGGGGAATTTCACGGTCTCTTCTCAGGCAAACAGCGAAACTAAACACAAAGTGCTAAGGGTGAGATAAAAAAAATGGGCCGGGAGAAAGTGCTGTAATTCTCCTCAATTGCCGTTTATTGTGTGCTTATATTTGCTTATTTGCTAAGGTCTTGAACAGAAACTGCGTGTATTTGGAAATGATTGTTTGCCTTTATGAAGGTAAAACCAACCATCCGTAAGTCTGTTTATGCAAAGAACAGCGTACCGAGCACCTTGAGGGGGAGGGACTGTGTTGGCAGTACTTTAGTTTCGTTTGGAAGATGTTCGTGGTTACTAAGCCTCCGGTGGTTGTCCTGAAGGCTCGTGTCTTGTGTGTGGGTTGTATGTTTGCTTCTGAGTACGGACGGAGTGGACGGGGAGGCTGGTGAGTCATTAAAGAATGTGGAGCGGATGAATTGTATATGAAGGTCGCTAGGGAAGTCTTTCCCTTGTCTGAAACCGGTGCCGGTGAGTGTTTTGAGGGCATTTCCTTCGTCTGCCGCCCCTGTGTTGATGTTTGCGATGTGTGGAGCGTATGTCATGTGTGCGTCGTATGTGGTGGCCAGCATGGTTGGTAGTTTGGGTCAATGGGAGATCATTCAGGGCCGTGTGGGGATGCGGGTTGCGCTCAAGCCCGTTAGCTGGTAAGAGGCCGACTGTGGATATCTGTGGGCATAGTCATATATATATATACATATATATATATATATATATATATATATATATATATATATATATATATATATATATATATATATATATATATTATACACTGTGCCCTAGTGTATCATCGTTGGGGAAGCCAGTGCCATTGTTTCGTGTGTTCTCGTAAATTTTACTGCAATATTGAGCTGCGTCATGCAAGGGACCTCGTGATACAGTGGGGGAAGGGGGCAGGTCATGTGGACTTGAGTCATGAACAGCTAATTCCGATGGTCGACGCTGGTTGGCTGCATGGTGTGGTTCTCGCCGTTACAGACAGCTTACGACATATGCAGTCCTGTGCGGGAAGAGAATGCTGTTGCCGTGCTTTAAGGTTTCTGTAAAAGATTTTGTTAAGTCTTCAATCATGGATCACGACGGTACGACCCCTGGGTGTTACGTCCTGACGCTTTAACTTCATCGAAAACGGTCGTGTGCAAAGGGCCTTGTCTTCGTGCTCAAGGGTCGTTACTGTCTTGCTTAAGGCTAGAACTACCACGCTCCAGAGTAGTGTCGCCTCGCTCAAGCGGTGGTTTAATGATTAGCTCACCAGTTAGCCCCTGTCTGTCAACATCTCGTAAACAATGATAAGTTGGGGCTGGGGAGGTCCGTCCCCGCATATCACTTGTCACTCATCAGTCCCACGATACACATCCTGTGTGGTGCCCGTGACGTGTGCTTGTATGCCTACCTCCGTCACCACCGTACTGACGTCAGCGCTGGAGGAAATAGGGTAGTATTCCCCTCCATGTGTGTGGGTTTGGTTATTCATGATCTTGGGAAGTCGTGGTTATCAGTGGCTGTTACTCATGGTAATGTGACGGACCGACTGTTACGTCACGTTGTGATAAGGAATTCAACAGAGATGAAAGCGATAACGTGTCTTTGTATAGGTGCAGGTGTTGCCTGTTACGAATCACTTGTGGTTCAGATTAAACTTTACCTACACGGTTTATAGTCTGGGATCGTCGAGAATCGGTTAAGAGGCTGTTTATGAGACAGTTAACACCCTTTGGTTGTCAGTTTAGAAGACTATTGTTAACGCAGGAAACTTGTATTTCGCCAACACACAACACGGAGCCTGTTTACACACAGGCAGAGGGTATTGGCCATGAATGTAATTGGATTCTCGGTTCTTCGTCACTAATGCCTCCAATTTCACCTTATTTATCCCAGTTGAACCGATCACGGCTCGGTACTTTACGTATATAAACACAGAAACTGCCAACACTAACAGGGATCCTATACTTTACTCATAATGTACGTGATCATGGAAGTATCATTAATAACCTGAAGAGGACGTTGAAGATTTTTGGGTTGGGTTGGTTTTGATATATATATATATATATATATATATATATATATATATATATATATATATATATATATATATATTCCTTCGTACTATTCGTCATTTCCCACATTAGCGAGGTACCGTTAAGAACAGAGGACTAGGCCTTTGAGGGAATATCCTCATTTGACCCCCTTCTCTGTTTCTTCTTTTGGAAAATTAAAAAAAAAAAGAGGGGGGATTTCCAGCTATATGTCTCTCTCTCTCTCTCTCTCTCTCTCTCTCTCTCTCTCTCTCTCTCTCTCTCTCTCTCTCTCTCTCTCTCTCTCTCTCTCTCCTCATCACATACATGTACACACACACACACACACACACATATATTTTTTTTTTTTTTTTTTTTTTTTTTGCTTTGTCGCTGTCTCCCGCGTTTGCGAGGTAGCGCAAGGAAACAGACGAAAGAAATGGCCCAACCCCCCCCATACACATATACATACACACGTCCACACACGCAAATATACATACCTACACAGCTTTCCATGGTTTACCCCGGACGCTTCACATGCCTTGATTCAATCCACTGACAGCACGTCAACCCCTGTATACCACATCGCTCCAATTCACTCTATTCCTTGCCCTCCTTTCACCCTCCTGCATGTTCAGGCCCCGATCACACAAAATCCTTTTCACTCCATCTTTCCACCTCCAATTTGGTCTCCCTCTTCTCCTCGTTCCCTCCACCTCCGACACATATATCCTCTTGGTCAATCTTTCCTCACTCATTCTCTCCATGTGCCCAAACCATTTCAAAACACCCTCTTCTGCTCTCTCAACCACGCTCTTTCCATTTCCACACATCTCTCTTACCCTTACGTTACTTACTCGATCAAACCACCTCACACCACACATTGTCCTCAAACATCTCATTTCCAGCACATCCATCCTCCTGCGCACAACTCTATCCATAGCCCACGCCTCGCAACCATATAACATTGTTGGAACCACTATTCCTTCAAACATACCCATTTTTGCTTTCCGGGATAATGTTCTCGACTTCCACACATTTTTCAAGGCTCCCAAAATTTTCGCCCCCTCCCCCACCCTATGATCCACTTCCGCTTCCATGGTTCCATCCGCTGACAGATCCACTCCCAGATATCTAAAACACTTCACTTCCTCCAGTTTTTCACCATTCAAACTCACCTCCCAATTGACTTGACCCTCAACCCTACTGTACCTAATAACCTTGCTCTTATTCACATTTACTCTTAACTTTCTTCTTCCACACACTTTACCAAACTCCGTCACCAGCTTCTGCAGTTTCTCACATGAATCCGCCACCAGCGCTGTATCATCAGCGAACAACAACTGACTCACTTCCCAAGCTCTCTCATCCCCAACAGACTTCATACTTGCCCCTCTTTCCAAGACTCTTGCATTTACCTCCCTAACAACCCCATCCATAAACAAATTAAACAACCATGGAGACATCACACACCCCTGCCGCAAACCTACATTCACTGAGAACCAATCACTTTCCTCTCTTCCTACACGTACACATGCCTTATATCCTCGATAAAAACTTTTCACTGCTTCTAACAACTTGCCTCCCACACCATATATTCTTAATACCTTCCACAGAGCATCTCTATCAACTCTATCATATGCCTTCTCCAGATCCATAAATGCTACATACAAATCCATTTGCTTTTCTAAGTATTTCTCACATACATTCTTCAAAGCAAACACCTGATCCACACATCCTCTACCACTTCTGAAACCACACTGCTCTTCCCCAATCTGATGCTCTGTACATGCCTTCACCCTCTCAATCAATACCCTCCCATATAATTTACCAGGAATACTCAACAAACTTATACCTCTGTAATTTGAGCACTCACTCTTATCCCCTTTGCCTTTGTACAATGGCACTATGCACGCATTCCGCCAATCCTCAGGCACCTCACCATGAGTCATACATACATTAAATAACCTTACCAACCAGTCAACAATACAGTCACCCCCTTTTTTAATAAATTCCACTGCAATACCATCCAAACCTGCTGCCTTGCCGGCTTTCATCTTCCGCAAAGCTTTTACTACCTCTTCTCTGTTTACCAAATCATTTTCCCTAACCCTCTCACTTTGCACACCACCTCGACCCAAACACCCTATATCTGCCACTCTGTCATCAGACACATTCAACAAACCTTCAAAATACTCATTCCATCTCCTTCTCACATCACCACTACTTGTTATCACCTCCCCATTTACGCCCTTCACTGAAGTTCCCATTTGCTCCCTTGTCTTACGCACCCTATTTACCTCCTTCCAGAACATCTTTTTATTCTCCCTAAAATTTACTGATAGTCTCTCACCCCAACTCTCATTTGCCCTTTTTTTCACCTCTTGCACCTTTCTCTTGACCTCCTGTCTCTTTCTTTTATACTTCTCCCACTCAATTGCATTTTTTCCCTGCAAAAATCGTCCAAATGCCTCTCTCTTCTCTTTCACTAATACTCTTACTTCTTCATCCCACCACTCACTACCCTTTCTAAACAGCCCACCTCCCACTCTTCTCATGCCACAAGCATCCTTTGCGCAATCCATCACTGATTTCCTAAATACATCCCATTCCTCCCTCACTCCCCCCACTTCCATTGTTCTCACCTTTTTCCATTCTGTACACAGTCTCTCCTGATACTTCTTCACACAGGTCTCCTTCCCAAGCTCACTTACTCTCACCACCTTCTTCACCCCAACATTCACTCTTCTTTTATGAAAACCCATACCAATCTTCACCTTAGCCTCCACAAGATAATGATCAGACATCCCTCCAGTTGCACCTCTCAGCACATTGACATCCATAAGTCTCTCTTTCGCACGCCTGTCAATTAACACGTAATCCAATAACGCTCTCTGGCCATCTCTCCTACTTACATAAGTATACTTATGTATATCTCGCTTTTTAAACCAGATATTCCCAATCATCAGTCCTTTTTCAGCACATAAATCTACAAGCTCTTCACCATTTCCATTTACAACACTGAACACCCCATGCATACCAATTATTCCCTCAACTGCCACATTACTCACCTTTGCATATATATATATATATATATATATATATATATATATATATATATATATATATATATATATATATATATTCCTTCGTACTGTTCGTCATTTCCCACATTAGCGAGGTACCGTTAAGAACAGAGGACTGGGCCTTTGAGGGAATATCCTCATTTGACCCCCTTCTCTGTTTCTTCTTTTGGAAAATTAAAAAAAAAAAAGAGGGGGGATTTCCAGCCATGTCTCTCTCTCTCTCTCTCTCTCTCTCTCTCTCTCTCTCTCTCTCTCTCTCTCTCTCATCTCATACATGTACACACACACACACACACATATATATATATTTTTTTTTTTCAAACTATTCGCCATTTCCCGCGTTAGCGAGGTAGCGTTAAGAACAGAGAACTGGGCCACTGAGGGAACATCCTCACCTGGCCCCCTTCTCTGTTCCTTCTTTTGGAAAATTAAGAAAAATTGAGAGGGGAGGATTTCCAGCCCCCCGCTCCCTCCCTTTTTAGTCGCCTTCTACGACACGCAGGGAATACGTGGGAAGTATTCTTTCTCCCCTATCCCCAGGGATAATATATATATATATATATATATATATATATATATATATATATATATATATATATATATATATATATATTCTTTCTTGCCTTCATCTCTACTCGGCTCCACCTCGCCCCACAGGAAGCAGCATCGCTATCCTCTGCGTCTGCGCCAGGTAGCGCTAGAGAACAGATGAAGAAAAGCCACATCCGCTCACATCCATACACGAGCTGTCATGTGTAATGCACCGAAACCACAGCTCTTATATCCACATCCAGGCCCCACAGACTTTTCCATGGTTTGCCCCGAGCATTTCACATGTCCTGGTTCAATCCATTGATGGCACGTTGGCCCTTTACCACATTGTTCCAACTCGCTCTATCCCGTACACGCCTTTCACCATCCTGCATGCTCAAGACCAGATCGCTCAATATGTTTTCATCTCCATCTTTCCACCTCCAAGTTGGTCTCCCACTTCTTGTTCCCTCCACATCTGACACACATATCCTCTTTGTCAACATGTCCTCACTCATTCTCTCCATATGTCCAAACTATTTTAACACACCCTATCCTGCTCTCTTTCTACCACACTCTTTATATTTTGTCGTATCTCTCTTACCCTTTCATTTCATGATCAAAACCACCTCACACCACATATTATTCTCAAACATTTCATTTCCAACACATTCACCCTCTTCAGCACAACCCTATCTGTATCTCAGGCCTCGCAACTATATAATATTGTTGGAACTACTATTCCTTCAAACACATCAATTTTTGCCCTCTGAGATAACGTCCTTACTTTCCACGCATTTTTCGTCACTCCCAAAACCTTCCCCCCCCATCCCCACCCCACCCCGTCCCACCCCACCCTATGTCCACACCAAGGTCGGTCCTTAATCGAACAAAAGAGGTTAATGAAAGGGAAGATATAAAGACAAGGAGGAAGTGAAAAAAAAACTTTTAAATTGTGCCGGATCGTAGTTATTGAGAAAAGCATTAGAAGGTAGAGAGTTCCAAAGCTTCAAGGTGTAGGGAAATTAAGTTATCAAAACGGCCCACCCTTAACTTGCCAAAGGCCACGCTGTAATCATATGAAGCATTAGCTTGCCGAGTGTTGCGTGGTGTAGCTAGTGGTGGGAGCACGCAAGCAGCCAGTTCTCGGTAGCATAAACCAAACTGGTACCCGTAGAAGAGAGAGAGAGTGAACCAACATTACGGTATAGGGCAGGTGGGTCAAGTTTTGAAGTGAGTCTAGGACAGTTTGTAAATCGGACTTCTTTCGCCATCCGCCAAGTAAGGATGTATACTATGCTAGAACCGCCCCAGTTGCGAGAGCAGTACTCCATACAAGGACGGATCAGTTTTTTCTTTCTATATACAGAGGAACTGTTCGGAGAAGAAATTTCGACGTCCAAATAGGACTTCCAGTTTCTTGAAGGCAGATAGGAAGAGTGGGAGGGAAGCCAAAAGATGGAAGCTTAAAAGTGAGACCTGGATACAGCATCCTGTCACGTACTTTTGAGTATATCAAGGTTAACAACATAGGGTTCCCCCAGATCCGTCAGGGATGATGAACGGACATAAGCAAGATAGGAAAGAGTGTCACTTGTGGACCTCGCTTTACGGAAGCCATACTGGTGATGAAATGGTGTGAGAATCAAGATTTGTAACGGTATGGGAGTTGAGGAGGGATTCAAAGACTTTGGAAACGGTAGACGTCATAGCGACGGGACGATAGTTCGAGGGGTGAGGACGGTCACCCTTCTATAAGGAGAATGGGATGGTACACTGTATGATTCCGAGACGGGAAAGTTCTGGTTTTGAGTAGAAACGGGACAGACGAGCAAGCACAGGTGCAGGTTCACAGGCACACGCCGTCAGTACACGGGGATGAATGCTGGTCTTCATCACTCAATTGATTAACGAGCTTGATCGGACAAAGCAACCATCTTTTATTTAATTAGTTTAGCACTGAATCTTTTGTTTCGGAATAACTCCAAAAGAATTGTGTGACGATTGAGTATTTTTTTTTCCGAGCATCTGTAAGTTCCGTGTTATACAGATATCCAACGACCCTGTATTACATTTTCTGGTATTGTTATGGCCAAGGCAATTCTACCCTGCAAATGCGAGGAGGACGACTTGCACTGGGTATACATCGAAGGTGGGCTGTCTCGCGTTTGAAGAATTATTTTTTATCTGATGAAGGCTAACTTCTGTGTCGCGCAGATATTTGACGCTGGTGGGATTGTGGGCAGGGCGCTTCATCCATGTGAGTGTGAGGAAGACGACTTGCACTGGAATGTGTGTCATAGTCTTGACCCTCACATGCCAGTTCTGTAGGCCCTTAATACAGAGGTCTCTTACAGATTCGGCAACCATTACGTTTTTGCCGTATTCCTTTTTTTTATATGAATACAGCAGTACGATTTTTAGTAAGATATGTCTTTTTATTTAATTAAGGTAGTATGTTCATGTACATGTGTATGTAATGTATGGGAAGTTCACGGAGGGGCACTGTTCAATATATAGTGCATACGTTCTCGTCGCACACGCGCAAGTACTAGTGCAGTGTACAAGATAAAAGTCGGACATCGGTCAAGATCCGACTATTTCACGGAAATGACCGCATAAATTGCTGCACGGTCGCTCATACCGTCAGATCATCATAACTTTGGTTGGTGTAACCCGGATGGTCCTTCTCCTAGGCCAGGCCCTCCTGAGCCTTCAAAAAGTCGCGCGAAATTATCATGTATAGAAGCGGATAAGAAATGACTAGTTCCCTTCCATCTGTTGAAGTAATAGAATTTGATTGACTAAGATTTTCTTTGGCAACAACAGGTGAAGATTAACAACGAAAATTTTTCCTAGGAAAAATCAGATCCTCAGCACGTAAGCTGCATCATCACATCAATTTATTTAGGCCTGTACCATGACTTGACGAGGATGAGATGAACTACTATCTACAAACCCGATCCTGTCCTGCAAAATTTCGTGAGGCTAATCTCTCGCAAACCACCAGTGACAGTGTACACATCACCAATACAAATGCCGGATCATGTCTCTGTAAAAGATGATATGATAAGGAAAGTCAGTTATCCAGTGACCAGTTCATAATGGAAGAGTGTGAGGAGGTCAAGATGTTGCAGCCGTCACCCAGGTGGGGAAACTTGGGTCTTCATGTTTTGATGTTTTGGCTTGACGTTGTTGATGGTATGGCGTATGATGGGGCCAGGCTTCACCGAGCGAGTCGACGTTGGTGAGAGCTTGGAGGAGAGGGACGTCACTCACTTCCTCATGGCATCGATTTCGGAGACCAGATCAAGCAGGAAGAAGCCGAGTTTTCGATGGGAACACACCAGGTAGTGGCGGTACGGTAGCATTGCACACGGAGGAGCGAATGCCATTAAGACTAGTTACTTCATTGGTTTTAAAGTGAACAATTGTATTGGACTATCAATATCTGTATAACCGAATGGAGTTAACAGCTTGAGCACTGGACATCACAGTTTCCTGTACTGATAGTGCATCCTGTATTGTACGTGGTTGTAAGCTTCGTTTTGCAAAGTTCTCTTTTGTAACTACAAAATTCGTATTTGCCTTTTTTTTTTGACAAGGTTGGCAGGTGTGCTCTTAGCGGACATCCACGTCACTGATTGTCATGTTGTCATGCTGATACGTCTAGACTTGGATGAATCGACGATATCAGTTGTTACATGTAGTGTATGATAGCTCCACCCACTAGCTCCACCCACTGAAGAGACTTATAGTGTATATTATCATCATATGAACCGGAATTGCCGGGTTTAAAGGAAGGGCTGAGGTTAAGTATATCAGTGACCAAATGTAATGACCATCAGGACTTGTATGATATATATTTTTTTTCAATTTTCATTGCTTCCATTCGAGGAGAGAAACCCCTCACTGAGCTGAGGGTTTCCATGAGAGAGAGAGAGAGAGAGAGAGAGAGAGAGAGAGAGAGAGAGAGAGAGAGAGAGAGAGAGAGAGAGAGAGAGAGAATAGCTTGATAATGTAATACATGCTACAGTGCTCTTGATTAGATTTTTCGTCATTACTCAGTCATGAAGGTGGAGGATCATAAATAAGTCCCGACTCCCTTGAGTTCTTAGAATTCTCTTCAATGCAACTCGCGCACACACCCTCCAAGACAGCATACATAAATTTAGAAGAAGTTATGTGATAGTAGTGTTCGAGAGTTGGAGCCCCACGAGTCTAAAACTCCTTTCCCATGCAACACACACACACACACAGAAGGAACCCCCGCCTTCAGCTCCCAGTTTGATACTTGGATTACGCCTGATTACACCAACCATCTTTCACACAAGTGCCTACCTTCAGTGAACTCCTTTACAAGAGAGACATACATTAAAGATCCCTTTACCAGTGAACAAGTAAGCCAGTAACTCGCACATTGACAGTCGATTGACAGGCGTATGCAGGTGCTTGCGGTCGCCTCATTGTAAACACCACGATACTGACGTATTCTCTGGCTCTATGAATGTCACTGTCCCTCGGGGGTCAGAGAGGCGATCGCCTGGTGTAAACACCACGACTCGCCTCCACTGACCGACGTCCGTCACCCCAGTCACCTCGTACTGACCAGTGCTCGTGGTGATACAAGAATTGTCCCACAGTAGGTACCTGCCACAGTCACCTCGTACTGACCAGTGCTCGTACTGATAATTGTCCCACAGTAGGTACCTGCCACAGTCATCTCGTACCGACCAGTGCTCGTACTGATAAAAGAATTGCCCCACAGTAGGTACCTACCACAATCACCTCGTACCGACCAGTGCTCGTATTGACACAAGAATTGTACTCTGCCTGCAACTGAAAAAAACATGAACAATAAGTGAACAACTCTGCCAAGCTAGCAGATGGCTTTTTCTCGTAGTTGTGTATGTCAGCTACGTACATCTGTAACTCAACCAACGTGAAAATATTCATCACTTAATGTTTGCCATATGTTAACAGTATTACTTTAATGCAGCCAGTATGTAACTTTACATCTCGTAATGTTCATCTGGAAAACTTGCTGTTCTATGGAAACAGACTTCACTCGCGTGCTTACCCAAAGCGTAGAAGTATCTAGCTCCTCCTTGATCTTAAGCTCTTAAATATCCAACCCTTCTTTGATTTTAAGGTCTTTTGTGATTAATTAACTGGTAACTACTATGACCCCCTCAGATATGTGATTCCTCAACTGTATGTGTTCGCCGGATGGCTGCCTGAATTTAATAAATCGTTCTGTTTAAGATTTGCCTCACCGCTTGTTATGGTTTACCCTCCCGCAGGAAGTGTAGTCTAGTGTTATGCTTTATTCTTTTCAACTTCCCTCCTTTTCTGTTTTTTTTTTTCTTTCTCAACTTCCACATCCTCCTCTTCCCCTCCTAACTCCTCCCGCTGCTCTACCTTCGTTCATCGTTCAGTATTCCTACACTGGAGCGTGTCGTGCACTCCGCGTACAGGAGGGGCCACATGAATGCCAGTCAGTGTTCTTATCCTCTTCCCCCAACCCCGCACTGTCCGACGTGTTCCTTCTCACAACTCGCCCTTCATGGCTCACCAGGGAGGTGACCTACTTCCTTATCAGTTGGCCTCGTATTATATCGATAGTTTCGCCTCTTTCCTGGAACCCCAGGGGTTTTCGGTGGATTATACTTACCCTGGAACTGGCTGGATTCACTGTTGGGAGTTCGGATGGGAGGTGGGGCGGTGGGGAGTAGAGAGGCATGTGCATGTGTAGAAGTTGTCACTGTAATATCCTGCTACCGGAGTTATGTAAGCCTGCAACACGACATAAGCCATGGGTCTTTACATGGCAGATTTTTTGACCTGAATCTCAGGGTGCGTCGCGCTGTCTGTGCCATGAAGCGACCGCATATCACAATACACTGGTAGGTAGTGAAAGGTTATAGGGGATGGTAAGGATTGGAGTGTATCCCTGTCGCAGTGGACCACATCTGATGTCAAGTACTGGCGGCCGGTGATGTCTTAAGAGTGCCTCTCACATTTTATATACTTGCAGATAACGTTCGGGAAGGCTAAGATAAAGTCGCTTTGACGCAGGTGTTGGGTGACAGTAAGTGATTTATTAGACGACGTGGCATTAGCCAGTTGAGAAGAAGAAAAATGAGGGAGTACAGCCTGGGAGTTTACATGGAAAAACCAGATATCAGAAGTGATGAGGAGGTTTTCTCCTGCATGACAGGAATTGGGTCATAAATTCATATGTTTAGAGAAAGAATTGTATAGCAGAAGGTTCCTTCTCTCCCACCACGATACAGATGGAGTTTGGATGGTAAAGGAGAAGGCTTCGCACTTCACACCTCTCCTTCAGGGTGGCATGATGTGTACGGGGGAAAAAAAGCGAGGACTTGGTGTCTGGGAGAGAGTGGATGAGTTAGGTAGTCAGGAAAATGGTCTTGGGGAGAAATGATGGACGAGAAGAGGAGGAGTAGGGACGGGAGGAGGGGAAGATTGAGGGTAGGGAGGGAGGGAGGATAGGATAAGATAAGATGGGATTAGAGAGATTAGTTAAGGATGAAAGATATCGCTCTTTTCAAATTGAAAATGACGTTAGTGACGCTGTTCTCCAGGGTGCGATCATGAGACAAATAACCCGTTGGGCCATGTATGCGTGTGTGGCTGTAAGGGTCATCTGGAACACCTGAAGGACCTGGATGACCTTGGCAGTCGGTAGGTCTAAGCCATCGACCAGTGTTACCACCCGGGTCTCGGGAAGATTGGTAATGGCGGACACAGTGAGCCAGCAGCACTGTGATGTTATTTTACGTTCCCTCCTTGACTGAGGTGCGGAACTGTCTCCTTTTGTTCTTCCCCCTCGCTTACACGGGAGTTGATGGCATCCAACCCACGATTCACACACACTCCATCTGAGACATAAAACGTGACAACACATAAGTCGCTCACAAGCTCTCTGCTCACACCCAACTCGCTCACAATCTCTCTGCTCTAGTTTGCCTTCCTCACACATCCATAACCATGACGGCTCACGAGCCACAGGATTCACCAGTGACGAATCAGAACGGTCGAGGAGGGCTGGATGGTGTCGCTGGGGCCCTCACTTGACCTACTTCAAGTGAGTGGGGCCAAACCTACTTCCTGAGACACAGGTCTTACATCTGGCTTACCCTCTGTTCATTTCCACACCACCATTCTCCCGCGTGAAATCTAACCACTCAAAGATTAGCCGTTATGGTGCTAAAAGGTCCCCTTGAACAGTTAAGCTGTTCAGTTTCCATCCCTTTCCCCACCCTCATTTCGTCTTTACATCTTCATTATAACCGTTCGACCCCATGATTGGGGCATGTTTTGCCTTGACCGTTTGGGTCATATTGAAAAAAAGAAACCCACAGAATTGTTGCCATTTCCTCCTTGATGATAAGATTCTTGCATCATTTTTTTTTTCTTGCTCGTTAAATCACCGACTTGAGAATTTAGTTTGTCGAAGATTGTTTTCGAGCCCGACTACACTTTCTCCTGACCTGGACCCATATGCATTGAGGATAGATGGACGGGGGGGCTGTAGCTTTAGGTTACCCTTGTCGAAGACCTTGATGGATAAAGGAATTTGGAGAACTTCCTTTTCACAAGACACTTTAAGGACACAGTTTGGTTATGTATAACACACACTATAGACAAGGAATAAGGGTATTCTAATTATCAAGATATAGGGAATATTGTGTATATAATGTTGTTACTAATATAGGATGATAAAATTAGTTATGCATGACTAGCATGCACGCACCTTTACACACACACACACACACACACACACACACACACTCCAAAACACACACATATACGTTTACACAACTACACCGTCATTGATAATTAGCACGTACACGTGCTAATTACCGTAATTATACGTCATTAGCAGGGCAGAAGGACCCTTATGTTTAACGAGGGAACCTCCCTGCTGACACCCGAGCCTTCCCCCATGTGTTGACACTGTCGTGCCGTCTGCGCGCAGAATAGGAAAGAGTTAGCCATGGATTGTTCGACCTGGCTGCAAGGAGAGAGAGAGAGAGAGAGAGAGAGAGAGAGAGAGAGAGAGAGAGAGAGAGAAGAGAGAGAGAGAGAGAGAGACGCCTCTCAGGGTTGCCCATACTATGTGAGCAGTTCCTATCCTTACCTTTTTCTTTTTACTTTTTTCCTGCAACTCTTACTACTGTACCGGGTTGGATGTTCTCTTTCCTTATACAACACTAGCGTAACAACTGTTTTTTTGGGAAAGACCAGCAGCGTCACAACTCGGCAACGGCGTCCCGTCTCGCAACAGGTGGGTCACAGGTGTTACAGCGAGAGCGTCACAGGTGTTGAAGAGGAGCGTCACCACCCTCAGGTCGAGTCATCGGTTCATGTGTGACCAATCATCATTTTCTTCACACTTGTTGATGAGTGGAAGTATTTACCAACGTCTTTAAAGGCACTTTTGACACTTGCGCTCGCACGCACGTGCTCATAACCTCTCTTCAGACAAGGCTAGAAGTACTCCAGCCTTAGTTTTGCTGTTACAACCCCCTCCCTCCTCCCGTCTCTCTCTCTCTCTCTCTCTCTCTCTCTCTCTCTCTCTCTCTCTCTCTCTCTCTCTCTCTCTCTCTCTCTCTCTCTCTCTCTCTCTCTCTCTCAAACACACACACATTAGCCAGGGATACAATTATCCCAGTCTCCTGGTGCTCCTCCCCTCTGAGCTGTGTGTGGCTATACCATCATGGTAGTAACACACTGTCATGCTGATTGCTTCACTTACTCCGAGGTGACGTTCGACATTTTTAATCTTGCCTCCTGCTTACAGCCATTGTTCGAGGCTGGGACTCCCATGTTTTCGTTTTATCTTGTGTTTGTCTCCTTGTCTGTGGTATCGATGTGTGATAGGGTTCACACACCCAGGTTAGATGGGGACGCTGTTCCTCAGAATACAGAATATAAGCGAGTCTGCTGAGGCAAGACACCCTCTCTCACGAGACGGACCATCACCCATACGTACCACCATCCACTGATATGATTATCAACACCACTACCACTGCTACGACACTCACCCTGATAGTTGTACCATTAACCTTACACACACACACACACACACACACACACACACTACCATGACAATAATGGCCTTGAATGTTACCATCACTGTTGTGCAGGAAGCTCCCTCCCGTCTCTCTCTCTCTCTCTCTCTCTCTCTCTCTCTCTCTCTCTCTCTCTCTCTCTCTCTCTCTCTCTCTCTCTCTCATACCAAACTTTCCTGGAGTTCAGGGGGTGGAATGTTCGAACACCACCCCCCTCCCCCCGCTGTGCTTCATCATCATCATGTGACTAAGGCAGTTGAGACTATCGCGTGACGACGCCCCCCCCCCCCTCCCCCCAGCAACACCGAGACCACCGCCCTCTGCTGTTTCGTCCTGTACCTCATCATCTCCTCCTCCCCCACCCCACGCGCCTCCCCCCCGACATGATCACGTTACTGTCACTGCATATCGGCCGCTGTGAGGACACGTTACTTGTGTAAAATCCTGGTGCTCGGGGCATTAATGAAAGATGCTCCACTGCCCTCATTTTGTAGAGGATGACACCCTCCTTGGCGCTCCAGATCTAGCATCATTATCATCATCATCATCATCATCATCGCTGGTTCGCATAGTGAGCTGTTTTACGATAGCTTTCTCCCGTGGATAGCGTCAGGGACGTAGAAGTGGGTTCTGGATTATGTCCGGTGCCTTTGTCCTGGTGTGAGTAGTAAGTAATGGTAATTACCATCGTCACAGATATGATGAACTGTGAATTATATTTAGAACGTCGGATGCAGGCTGTTGCACTCCCATGCACAGTTCTGGGTCGCGGGCTGGCACAGCTGGGAGGGAGGGAGGGCGCAGGGGGAACTGTGAGTGTTTTGATGAGGTACAGATGTTTTTGTCGTCCTTAACGTTGCCAGGATTCTCAGAAGACTGGGCTCAGCCAGGGCTCCCGAACGTGCAGAGAGACGAGGCGAGGGTTATGATTAAGTACGTGGTGACATCAAGTACGTGGTGACATCTTGGCAGTTACTGCTGTCATCATTTTGAATCTGGACTAACTTGAGTGATCCTGTAGTAAGTTTCCATGCATTTATGGGAAGGATTAATTACTTAGGACACACACACACACACACACACACACACACACACACACACACACACACACACACACACACACACAGGAAGAGTTCATCAGAAACAAAGGATGATTACTTTGGTAAGGAAAAACTACCGGAGTGAGGGACAGTGTGGGTTAAGGAAAATGAGATCGTGTGTAACCATCTTCGTAGTGTTCTAAATGAGGGTGAGCTCTGTTTTAGGCAGAAGAGAAAGTTAGGTAAATCATCTTTATCTGCCGTGCCAGAAAGCATTCGACGCTGTGTTACGTTGAGTCTTCAGGCAGGAATAATGGGAAGATTACTTGAGGGATAGAAAACCGTGTTAGTGGAAGGGAGCAGTGAACACACCAGGGGAGCCTTTTCGAAATTGGTTGAGGTTACATACGGCGTTTCGCATGGTTCTATTTTGGGTCCAGTGTGTTTTCCTTGATCAATATGAATGACTTTCTAGAATGATTTGACACTTTCTGAATGTTTGCGGATGACGTCATGGTCAAGAGGGAAATGAAAACAGAGGATTGCATTAACCTATAAGGGAACATAGACTCCACAGATGGTCTCATGCGTGATTGGGTAACAGCGAAAGGATGGCTTGATTATAGATATTATCCGTATGGGAACAAGCTGCAGGAAGCAGACGAACTGTCTGTTGGCACATAGTAGAACAACAGTGAAATAACGAAATGCTGAGCAAGCTGTTCGCATCCTACGTGAGGCCAAAATGAGGGAGTACTTCTTTAGTTTGGTCACTGCACTTCAAGAAACACACAGAACTAACATGGTAGGACCAGATGGCACTAGTATGAAGAGAGATCAGTTACGAGGAAAGGTGGGTGACATTAAAGTCGTCCAACATGGAAGAAAGAAGAGTAATGTGATTTGTGTGTAACGTTAAAGTTTATAGTCTTGTTTAACCATGTCAAAAGTTCTTCGAAATATTCGTGGGTAGAGGAACCAGAGGACTTTAACATGAATGAAGTAAGAAACATATAATAAAAGATGTAAACAAGTACTTTTATGGTACGAGTTGTGGATGAATGGGACAAAGCAAATGATGGAATTTTGAATGTGGACAGCATACAGTACTTTAAAAAATGTGATATAACACACAAACTCCAAGAGATGTTTGCCATACTTTACGAATAGGAGATTACACACACACACACACACACACACACACACACACACACACACACCTATATATAATACATAGTTTCTTCATAAGACAGCCAGTCTTGTGGATACATAACTCCGGGCCTTTAACCTCAGGATGAACTGATGACATACTTGGGTCCCAGCAGTAGGTTGATGACAGTTCCTTTAAGGGCTTGATCATGACCGACTCTCGCCCGTCTGTGTGATCTCGGGACCCAGTATAATCCTCCACTGTCCACTCCCTCAGGCACCTCTATGACGAAGTCTTCAGCGCCCGTCCTAACGTGACATGGCCATGATTTCCTCATATTAGCTGGAGATTCAGTGACCAGGAATAAACGAATAGATTTAAAAGGAAGAAGATGCGGTTGCAATGTAGGCATTTTTTTTTTCCATGCGTAGAGTTGTAGAACGGAATATACTACCACCAGATATACGTAATCATCGCTGAGAATCATTGCCTTGTAAGTAAAGGGTAGAGCGATACTTCGTTTATCAGTAAATACACTTGTTGCAAGCAGGAAAAGCAAAGTCTGAACTTCGTTTAAAGAATTCAACGTTATTCTGTTTGATATCTGAGCCTCCTTCCTCCCCGGAGAAGCCTACTTTATATTTAAGAACAGGGAATTTGTATGGCTCTCGGTGACCTTTTGAATTTCCATGGCAGTTTTCCCTTTCCACACTACACAGTGTTCTCTCCCACTTACTTTTTTTTCTGCCAGTTGTTGAGCCGGAGGGAGTGGTGGTAGTGGAGTTCCGTCTGCCTCACTGTAAGATTTTTTCTCCACAGGAAGAGATTATAACTCGGGACGCTTCTACAATCTACCAGTAGATATAACTTCGTCATGGACGATCAGGTCTCTCTTTAGCTGTCCTTCTCATGTACTTCCATGTATCAGCCATCCAGTTCCTTTGTATTCCCTTCTATGTGCTTTTATCAGACGTGATGGTGTTGGTGACATTACCTAAGAAGCGTGTAACATCAACTGTTGACTGAGAATCCCTTGCAGGATGGACCATTAACAGGCAGGTGAAGACATATTTCCAAATGTTTCAGTTTATTACAACCTCACCCAAGAATAAGTGTATTTACCGTCGTTTTCATTAAAACCAGAAAACGGGGGTGAATGAGGCCACTAGGGTACTGGGTACGGAAACAGAGCCGAACACAGAGACGCGGGAGACCTGTCGTCCTCAGCGGTAGAGCATATGTTTTGGCAGCTGTGGAGGTCTCGATGGCTTCACAACCCCCCAAGATAACTGCTCGGCGACCCCAGGGTTGAGGACACCTGTCTCACAGTGTACACATGATGATACTGATGTGTGTCATGGTGGTTTACTCGACGAGTATTTTAAGTGCCATGTTTACATACTCCTTGCAGACTGGGTGTGTGGGCAATAACGTTTGCTGGGTTAAGAAGGGAATTGGCTAAGCTTGGCTTTGTATATTGTGTGTATCGATGGATGACTGTAGCGTCTTTAGGGGATTGTAAGGTGATGATACGTGGGAGCCAAGTGTGTTCCATACCTGTACTGATATCAAGGTTCCGAATAGGTCTGCAGTTTGTTCCCTTCTTGTCTGTATGCCATATCCTCTGTGTTGCCTCGTTTTATGGACCAGCTGGTTTTATTTTCTTTTGTCTTCGTTATTTGCGATGTAGCGTGTTCCATTTGTAGTTGATTGTTGAACTTTATGTATGTCTTCTCTGTAGAGCTTCAGCAAGCGTGATTTGTCGGCGAGGTGAGTGGGTACTGGGTAGTAGGTCAGTAACTGGAGGGACCATAGCCTTTATACAAGTGCACGTACGGCTTGCCTCTCCGGGAGGTACGAGCACCTGTTCAAGACTGTTCAGGGTTGTTCAACCTTTTGTAGCTCTTGTGTTTCTTTGCTCGACCAGTCAACCGTAGTGGTAGGTGGAGTCTCTTGGTGTCACAGCTCGACTCGGGTGCACAGTTTTGGTTCCCATTTGTGTCTGTGTCACTTGGCTTTACTCTGCCTAGTGACACAACGGTGAGCTTGTATATGTTTACCTTTACTTTCCAGTCTCTCTCGAAGCTGTTGTCATATTGCCTCTACCTTAGGTGGTGTGGTCGAGGGTTGCACTCTAATGGTGCGTCTTGATTTGAACATGTTAGACTTGAGCATCTTAGTCCAGACGAGCAGACAGCGCTGAGCAGAATTTAGCTAGGAAGTACAGTGGATCACAAAAGTATCGGTGCACAAAATGCGTGAAACATTTGGGACCACAGTATGAAAGTCACTGAAATATTAGTGTCCAGCGTAGCACATGATGGTGGCCAGATGTGGGGAAGTGTGACATACAACGCCAACTACCGGAATATCCCCATGTTAACATGTATGTTATGTTTATATAAATACACATTGTTCTTACACAACGAGACGTTGGTCATTTATCATGGGAGGCAGATATACAGCGGGTAACGTGGTTCACATTGGTGGTGAGGTATACAGGCCTGTCTTTGTGCGCCGATAATGTTAGCATGTGACGGCGTCATGTGCTTATCATCGTCACACACACACACACACACACACTACGTCATCATCTGTTATCATGTGACACTACACCGAGCACCTCACGTGTGAGGTTAACACACATCACCTATGAAGTGCAACTTGCGATAATTAGGCATCGTTGATGAAGTGGTCGCTGCCTGGTCATCATTACAATATGATCCGTTAGGCAAAATCACATACTGTATTACGGTATGGTAATATGATGTTGTATTTATAATGTCATATGTTCAGGGGTACAAAAGTAACTCATGCTTCACATCTTTATTGATATATGGCAAGTATATCCTCCACCTGCTGCTCACACAGCAGTCACCTTACGTCTAGCCTCGGGCCATGGATGATGCCTCCAACTCATTTGTGAAGTGTTGTCCTGGAGGACGTCGGAGCTGTTCCCACGCCTCTAGATCACCGGTGATGACAGCAGCAGCAGCAGCACGGGTCAGGGGTCGTTGTAGGTGGCGGCAACATCGCTGCCCAGACGTGCTGTGTGCGAGGGTTGAGGTCTGGGGACGTGTGGGTGGGTGTGGCACCAGTGTTCAGATGTGAGGACGCTGGCCAAGCCACTCCCTAACAGCCCGGCACGTGTGGACTGAGCTGTTATCGTGGAGGAGGTAGAAAGTCTCATTTTCAGGTCGCAGCCATGCCTGAACCGAGGGCAGGAAAACCTCCTCCAGGATCCCTACATATTTTACTTCGATAAACCGTCCCCGACACCACTGGCCTTCATCCAGCCGATCAATCATCCAGCAGTGACGACGCGCCCACTCCTCCTCGTGGCCACCACATGTTGCGCCTCGTAGGTGAAACATAAAACCCATCATACAGTAGCCACAGATCTTTAACTCTTTCTATAGTTGCGGTGCATGTGTCTGAAGGTTTGATTATCGTACCCTGGCAACCTACCGGTCAACAGTGAGTCCAGTAGGTTGCCAGGGCACGATAATTGAAAACCTTCAGACCCGTGCGCTGCGTCTGTATAACTAATATTGAACAGTGTATCCAAAACGTATCACATGGAGGTTTTATTGATGATTAACGTTTGTGTAGATGTTGCCGAATCGTGTAGATATGTTAAACTAGTTACTGCTGGGCGACATACATACAGTACAAAGCTGTAGAGGCTAGAGGTAATGTTTACTGTGTTGTTGGATATTTTGACGTCGTTCCCTTCAGTTTCTTTTGACTTTCAGTTACGTTGTATTAGTATCGCAGTGTGCAACCTACAGGCAACACAGATGTATGGATATGGATGCATCTGAGGCGCCTATTATCAGGAGTAACTGTTAAAGCAGCCACGAGAGAGAGAGAGAGAGAGAGAGAGAGAGAGAGAGAGAGAGAGAGAGAGAGAGAGAGAGAGAGAGAGAGTAGAGCAACCTGGTGTTACGCGGGCGCCAAACGTAATGACTTTTTGGCTGACCATCTGAGCTGACCGTGTCGCGTATTGCCTCCACCGCTTACTTTAAAGGGTGTATAATCAGCCCATAGGTCCATTAAAACGTATAACTCTGAAATGATGGCTTCTGTTAAGAGAGATTTGGGCTAGACACAGATTCCCTTACAATCTGGCTAACATCTGACAGCCGGTAGATATAGATATGAATTTCTTTCTTATAGATTTGTTCAAATACCAAACACTGATGAAAGGTTATAAGAAATATATTTACAGTAGCCAAAATAAACTTGGGCTTTCTCTGAACATGAAGATACGGTAAACTTTTTCATACATTGATCTTCCTCTACTTTACAAATCTTAGGCAAATATACCGGCCTCAGTTTTATAACATAAGTATTTGAAATAACTGAAATGTGTACATATTATCATTTTAGATTATCCCAACAGCGTCGTATCGCGTCTTATCCAAGAAGCTATTTTGTAGGGAGGACTCCCCTACTGCTTGAAGAACATTGTCATCACTTTCTCTATTCTTGAATACAATTACTTCCTATTATTTTATTTGGTCTCTTTCATATGTTTTGTCCTTCCATAATTTGTAATAAAAGTAAGAATATCAATTTATTTATCTGATAAACAAAATTTCATATTGTAACATAAGATAATAAGATTCTTCAAAAGAATTTTAATGTACCCTGGATAATGTGACTTAGAAAACTGAACACATCATTTCTTAAAGAAAACTGATCAAAATATAATGGATAACTGAGACAATGATTGGTAAAGCTGGGAGATAACTGTGACAAACGTCTTTCCGTCACCAGAGACGACATGCTCCCAGAACACAGCAGGTTTGTCGTCATACTGGAGCGCCTACTCCATCCTCTCCTCCATGTTGCGCTCGTCGATAAAGATCAGGGTTTTCGGCTGGCCTGCGCCGGGGTGGTTCATTGTTGCGCTAGAGACGTAGGTCAGTGCGTTATGCTGACAGCAGGCGTTTTTGGAGCGTCTGCATTGGCATTAACTATGGCCGGGTAAAACACACACACACACACACACACACACAAGAAAATAGATGGTTGGCGGTTAGTGTTATTACGTAACAATGTCTACATTATCGTATCCACACCAGCATATTTCACCATTATGCGTCATGTAACCCTATTTAATAATATAATCTATCGACATTTTTTATCATGTCAGTCACGTTATTTATCTGGTCCTCATCATAGGCGGTGGTGGAGCGTGGGCGGCGACCCGTGGCGTGTCGTGTGTAGCACCAATGTGTGTGTGTGTCGCTGTAATCCACCTTGCTGCTGCTGCTGTGTTGTGGTGGATACCAGGCGATATACCAAACGCTGTGGCCCGCTTCATGAAGGGTTTCGATACCTCCGCGTGTTGACTGTGAGGTTTCCATGATACCTGACGGAAACGTGATACTGGCGCCCGACGATGACTTCGTTAGGGTTCCGTGAAGGACGTTCTGAAACGTTGCTCCAGGGGTTCGGACCATACGAACCAGCCAGGCATACCAACCCTCCCCCACAGCATCAACTGTTGTGTGACTGTTGGGTAGGCATCGGACCCCCTGTACAGCGCTAATTTTGTGAACCATTGGACGTGTGTCCTTCCCGAGCTGAGCACACCACCACACCTTTCCCCCCTCACTTGTCCACACTGAAAAGCATCCGATTGCTCGTCGGTGCGCGCTTGAGACTGATGCTCGATCTGCTCCAGGTATCATCATGTAGAGGGACAGAGAAGAATGCTTCATCTTGAATGAATCCTCCTGAACGCTATACCAGTCCCCCAAGAGGGGGAAAAAAGTGTAGAGTTACAGCCGAACGTTCTTTGACCGGTAGGCCTCCTCGGAATTTTTATCCTTAGCAATTCTGGGTCTTGCAAGGTTGATGTATAGTACAAGATCCTCTGTTCCTACCACTTGCGTCAAATGTTTCAGATATCCTTGGTCCCTTTCACTCGTTAGTGGCATTTTTACGTTAAGAAAGTATTTGCTGTAGCTACATTCTCGTCGATTTCCCCTGCTGCTGTCACCGTCAAATCGATCCTGAGGAAAACTGTGGCATTAAGACGAGCACCAACCAACACGTAGGATAAAGCCAGCCTGCGCTCGAACACGTCGGTCGGTTCGCTCCTGCGGTCTCGGTTTCTGTTCGTTCGGATCAAGATGCTCAGGTTAGGCGCACCTTTAGACTGCTGCTTGAGCGGCGGTGTCGGTAAAAGTACTGCCCACGCTAATCTTCATGTGTAAGTTGCAAAGAGCGCTTGTGACAGGACGCTGCCATACGGGACCCCCGCTCAGCAAAGATGATTTTTTTTTTTGACTGAGCAGAGTTTCTGGTTAACACGGCGGTACGTTGGTTACGGACACAACACAGTCTTCTCTATTTTCTGGCATGCCAGGTTGTAACATGTTATCCTTTTAAGGCCCCTTATTCACTTTCTGTCGAAGACTTTGCTAATGTTTCTGTTGTATGCTGACAGCTTACCCCTATGCCTTAGGTGATGTTTATTTTTTTCTCATGCAACGATTGCCGGGGCTGTGCCCCTGCCCATCTTGGAGCATGTTTACTGATTGTAGAGGTTGTGGTCTTCCAGATGCCATCTTGTTATAATACAATCCTCTCAAAAATTTTCCCCCTGGCACTTATGAGAGGGAAACAGGTGTGTGTGTTTCATTTTAGTATCTGGCATTCTTGATGTAAGTATTGGTTAATATGGCTTCCTTGAATCTCAGGGTAAAGTGGCAAGTGTTAGACATATATAAGTGTAATGAAGATAGTGAAGACACTTTTTTCATGGTAGCATCGTTTCTTTCTCGTGTATGTTTTTCTTTCATGGGGATTTTGGTTTTAGAAATGGTTCTTGGCAGTTTTGACATGCCTGTCCTCATAGAGAGTCAGATGTCAGGGGACAGCCACGGCTGTGTGGGTACCCCCTGCAAAACGCGCAACTCTTTCGCCTCGCTAACGACAGCCGTGCAGGGGAGCGAGTACCTCAATACAGCTCGGTCTGTCGAAGCTGGTATCGCGAACCTGCCAGCTTCCGCGTCTTCGCCCTTGGTGGTGTACAGGAGAAAGAGAGAGAGAGAGAGAGAGAGAGAGAGAGAGAGAGAGAGAGAGAGAGAGAGAGAGAGAGAGAACACTAAGCCAGGAGCTATCGTGATCTCTCGCCTCTGGCGTGGATTTAATACTGTTGATCCCAGGACGACGACAGATTCGGGAACGCCAATTTCAACACCCGGCGTCCGGAGAATTGATCCACTTGTGAGGGTTCGAAGGACCGGGGATTCCTCCATTCATCTTTATATATAACTCGAGTCCCGTTTTGCTTTCCATGGGATGACTCAAGCACATGCAACTACGCCCCTTTCATAGGAATTAGTTTTGCAGAGATGGTGTTTCCTGCACGAGGCTGGCATACGATAGTGTCCAGTTCCCGAGGATGGGGTCTTCACTCCATTCCTCTATATCCCTGAGGTTGAAATGTTACTTTTTTCTATATAATCGATGGCTTTATGTCCTGTCAACCGAACTATGTGACCATTGCTAATTAAGTGACCAACTGTATAGCGTGTGAGATACTTAACGTGATTAGTGAAGGTTAGTAACTTGAGAAACGTAGTGTAATGTAACGTAACCAGACCCTATGTAGAGCTCGAGCGCATGCGCAGGTGTCCCGTAGTTATTCAATTTGCTTGTTAGAAATCTTGGGCTGCGGATGCGTCAGTGTTAGACTGCTGTGGTGGTGCGTTCGTAGTTTAGCTAGGTCAGTGTGAGTTGAGTCTTTCTTTGAGAACCACATATGGAAGGGAGGTATATATGCCGCTTTGACGGATGGGAAGAGGCTTAATATAGACAAGAAGACGGTAATTAGCAGGTTATTTGGGAAGTCTTCTTGAAAACGTCCGTGCAGTTCTTGCTAGTGTTGAACAAGGGCAGGCGAGGTGGTGGTGATCTTGTCTCGGGGAATAGGAGTGTGGAAATGATTCCCGGAGGAAATGGCTCTGGCTGGGAAGGTTTTATCATGTAAATCACTTCGTGAAGTTTCCTCGCCATACCAGTTAGTCCCAGGAACCTCTCAGGAATTTTGATTTCGTACCAAGACTTGTCATTCCGTTTCTTCAGGGATAATTTCCTCTCTTGTATCTGGTGAAATAGTCCATCACTCTCGCAAACCCAAATGGAAGTCGGTAAGCAGCTGTAAGCAATGTGACAATTTATTACATGGGTGACCTGTACATTGGGTTAGTGTGATCATCTCTGTGGCATAGTTGACTATCTAAGAGGCGTCATTGCGACACAATTCATGTTTCATTAACAGTGTCTGCCTCAAGGACGGAAGTCGTAGGTGTCCAGAAATTGAGTCACTGACGCGAACATGTTGTGGCCCTTGCTGTGCCAAGATCAGAGAAGAATTGAAAAGAGAATTATAAAGTGGGTGGCGAGGTCCTTGGGTAAAACAGGAGACTTGATCGTCCATCGCGAGGTTACTTGTATGAATTTATCTGAATATGGCGCTGGAGACAAGATAGGAAAGCAGAGGAAGAGGAGAAAGTCCAAAATAGGAAGAAAAAGTCCAGGAAAAGAGCACGTGACTGAAGTTAGGGAAGAGGGAGAGTACGGAGGGAGGTGAGGGAGTGTATACAAGGAGATAAGGAAGTGTATATGTAATATACACCAACCACAGCCCACTCCATCAGTGGTAGATAAGGGAAGTGCGAGAGTCTGTAGTTTTACCACTTGTGTTACGCTTGAGGCAGAACGAAGCCTAACACTGGAGACCAGCCTGGGTATTATACAACATTCATCATGAAGATTATACACTTTCTACATTATTATTATTATTATTATTATTATTATTATTATTATTATTATTATTATTATTGTTGTACAAAATTCTTCATGGAGATTATACACACTCTACTCTTATTATTATACAACATTCATCATGAAGGTTATACACTTTACACTAGTATTATTATTATTATTGTATAACATTCTTCATGAAGATTATATGCTATCTACATTATTATTATTATTGTATAACATTCTTCATGAAGATTATACACTATCTACATTATTATTATTATTATTGTATAACATTCTTCATGAGGATTATACACTATCTACATTACTATTATTATTACACAACATTCTTCATGAAAGTTATACACTACACTATTATTATTATACAACATTCTCATTAAAGTTATACACTTTACACTATTATTATACATTTTTCGTGAAGGTTATACACTATACTATTATTGATATACACCGTTCTTCATGAAGGTTATACACTCTCAACACTATTATTATTATTATACAACATTCTTCATGAAGGTTATACACCTTCTACACTATTCACGATGAATTTAGTTCTGCATTTTTCGCTTATCACCCAACTTGATGGTTTTCTAAACTGCATCCGCCTACCATGTGAGCTCATGACATACAAGATGTGTTCATTTTCCCCGGCTGGCTCACCCACAAGTGTCCTGCTGACTCACCATCCCATGTCTCGTAGGTAGAGCCTTATTATGCCCCCGACACCAACCTCTTGTCAAAGCGTCACCTGCCTGGCACGGGTCCCTCTCTCAGAGGGTGTGGAGCAGGTCCCGTATGGTGGCTGAGGTTATGACATGTTTTTTTTTTTCCCCCCTCCATCCTCACCCAGGAACATTTAACTGTACCTGTTTCCCCTGTACCATCCTGGCTACACCCCGCCATACACGTAGCACAAAGACACAATCTCTCTCTCTCTCTCTCTCTCTCTCTCTCTCTCTCTCTCTCTCTCTCTCTCTCTCTCTCTCTCTCTCTTCTCACTGCTTATTACCTTGAGAACAGTGTAGATGTAATTAGGTCAGTGAGTTTGGGGATGGGGTAATGGTTAAGAGGGAAGGGGGAAATCGAGAATAACAGAAAATGGGTGATCAAGATGAGCCAAAGAAAGTGGTATGAGGGGACACTATGGTAAAAAGACACCAGGCTAGTTCGTCCACCAGTCCCTAACCTTTAACCATGTAACTGGCGGCCTCCATGTGTCATTAGCTCACCCTTGCCACACCAGTTGAAACCATCCTCATTGTCACGAACCTGTTGATTAGCCGGATCGTGAAAACAATTTTGTGACCATATTCACTGTCAAAGAACATTTAACCCTTATATCAGCACATATATATATATATATATATATATATATATATATATATATATATATATATATATATATATATATATACATTGCATCGTATCAGTGGTCCCACTGTTGTAGGAAAAAATAGCCCGATGCATAAGTTTATGCCCCATGTATGGCAACACTGGATTCGAACAATGATAAATGCATGACGTCATTTCCGGGACGCCCATAGGGAAGAGTCTAAAAGTGACCTCGACTTTTTTTTTTTATAATCTCTCGTACCTTATGACGTCATTGGATGTAATTACAGCCAGTTTTCTGTACATTGTTAATATACTTGGGGTATTTTCAAGGAATAGTACCTTAGGGCCGAATTCATTAAATGTTGTTATGTTTGGCTCTTGGTATCTCTGACGTCATGGGGTGTACGTGCAGAGAACACGCCCACGAGAGGACGGAAACATTTACAATTTATGATGCATTTTCTCGTGTTTTCAGCATGCTTGAGCAATATGTAAGCTTCATAAATTAATGATGCCGTGATGAACGGAATGGGTTTTATTTTTCGTTCTGCTTCACGCTGTAAGGGAAAGTTTGTAGAGTTTACTTATCAAATGTATTAAAAGATTTGTATATATCTCGATACCGTTTTCTCTAGTTTACTCTTGGAACACAGAGAACGGAGCTTTGCTGTGGTGGAAGGCAGAGACTTGCGTATTTTTCAACGCTCACTTATCTACGGTTATAAATTTGGCTTTGATTTTCTAACGACTTCACCATAAAACTTAAGAAAATTGATATTGTGAATTTTATACATGGTTCTTACCTTGATATAATGAGTTTATTGCGCGTGGTCATATGGTGAAAATTAATATTTAATTACGTTTGTTTTCCACTTCATGAAATATATACGCTATAATCAAAGGCTTGTTAATCCTTCCCTTCCTGAATTAATCTGGATGATATATTAACAGGTTGATTCTACATAAAGTATGATATATATATAAACCATGATTTATTAATAGATTGATCACATATTAATCGTGACTTAGAATCCCTCTTTATTTTCGGGGTCGTTGTATATAGTTGACTGGCAGATAACGTAACGTGCTAACGGCCCAGTAACGCTCGAAGTCACCCGTCCAGGAGGCACCCAGGCAGATGTTTTTTGTAGCCACTTGGGACTACGGTGGGAAAGCTCGTCTCTCGGTGGAGGACACCAACCTCACACACTTCTACCCCAACAGGTCGGCCTGGGGCTTTATCTCGCGTATATACGTATACGATAGCATAAAATGTGACCATTGGTTTGAACTACAAGTGTTTATCGTTTCGATGATGCGTGATGCTGGTGCATGTGTGGGTCAGAGTACTTAAGCCAGTTGATTGGCTGGAGTGTTGCTTGTAACTCTTCCGTGATTGGCGGACGAGTGGGAGGTATGTAACACGTTACGGAGGAAGGTGGATAGAGAGAGAAGCACCGAGGAAGGTCGAGAGAAGCAGGATGTGGGGATGTAGGTCACACAGAGTGCCGCTACTTGCCCCTTCGTGCATCTTGCTGCTTGTTAGACGGAACTACACAAGCTGAACAGTGACGTCATTCGACATCTTTTTTTTGCCTCTCTAACCTGAGTGTTGATGATGGGTGATGATGAATGGCATTCCCATAGTAACGAAGAGTTCGTGTCTGTTTGCCGTCTTTGTATTATAGGTGAAATTATGTAACTTTTAGTGTGGGTTGAATTAACTTTCAGACGATAGTGTGGTGCTGTTGGTGTGGACTGAGACTTGTGTCTTATAGTCTCGTGGCAAATGATGACTATTAGTGTGGGATTGTTAAGTTCTCATTCCCGTAACTGAGAGATCATATAAGTGTTGTTGAGGAATACAGCTGCAATCTTTAGTTACACAAGAAAATTCTTAAGGGTGAAGTAACTTCAAAGGAAGAGGAACAGCCCTGTGTAGTCTAGAAAATATTTAGATGGGATGAATTTCTTTATAGCGTTATCCTCTCTCTCTCTCTCTCTCTCTCTCTCTCTCTCTCTCTCTCTCTCTCTCTCTCTCTGTGGGAGACGAGGTATTTCTCCCCAAAATATCTCTGTATTTATATGCATCTCTCCAGGATATCTCGGAGTGAGATGTAATCTCCCATGGATGACAAAAGGTTCATGTAGACTTGCTCACTATCCCAGTCTAACCTTGAAACATCATCACATTTCCAACGTCGCAATGTTCGCTCTCTTTCCCTCTTCTACAGGTATTACTTTGGTTTTTGCTCCTGAGAGCTGGCTGCTTGTTTGTCCCCCACCATTAGCAAGACCATGATATTTTCGACAAGCTACTGCCAGAACATGGTTGCTATGTAGCTATTGGCAGCTCGAGGATGGGCCGTTTCGATAACTGTTTCTTTCCCTACTTCACGAAGCTTTGGAACTTTCTACTCCTCTTCCCTCCATGTCTTTCCTAACAGCTATGCCCTGGCCTATTTTAAAAGTCAGATTTGCCATTTCCTCCGAAATTCTCGAAATATTTTTCCTCGTTTCTTATTTCCCCCCACTCATTAACCCTCTTCACATTTCAATTAAGACCCGGCCTCGATGTGGACTTTTGTCCGTGACTTGAGGACCCCAACATTAAAAGATATCTTCTGTGGACAAGGGTTCGTGTGGAGACTGTGTGAGTTCTCCTGGGGACTGCCCGATGCGTCGTGACGAACCGGAGACAGACTGCGGTTGGGTCTTAAAGTCTGTGTTGCTGTAGCTGTTGTAGTTATGTTTAGGGACAGTCATTGCGTAGCTATATCACCTTGTAGGACAGACATAGCGCAGTTCTGTTATCTTTAGGGAAAGTCATAGTATAGCTATGTTATCTGTAGGGACAGACATAGCATTCTTATCTTTAAGGAGTCATAGCATAACTATATTATATGCAAGGACATTCAAAGTGTCTTTTAATGCTTAGGGACAGTCGTAGAGAAGCTGTATTATGTTAAGGGACAGTCAAAGCCTGCTTATATCATCTTTAGGGACAGTCTTAACATAGTTATATTATCTTTAGGGGACAGTAATGTCATAGCTATAATATCTTTAGGAGCAGTCATAGGTTATAATATCTTCAGGAGCAGTCATAGGTTATATTATCAGCGGGACAGTCCAGAGTACGAGACAGTAAAGCTTCAAAGTCCATACCTGAGTTGCCTGTGTTGTAGGACTTGTGAAATGTTGCACAAATCATTTATTGAGATTCTTTTATAAGTATTGTGTTGTAAGTTAGGTTGTTGAATGTTTTTTGTTTCTGTATTTTGTAATAAACTGAAGTATGTTATTTCATAAATATTGAGGTTTATCATATTACTTTTTATTACTTCCTTCATAAAGTGCGAAAGAACAATTGCCTTGTCCACTCGGTTAGTTCATTGTTTGGTTCTGGCATCACTTACTTCAGGATCTGAAACTGACGTGGAAAACGAATTTCAGAGAGATAACTTTGCTGATTTTGTTATAGTAACAATGAATGAATGAAGTACTTTTTTGTTCTGTTTCTACGAGAATTGTAACTACGTTCAACATGTTATAGTAACAGAATGAATGAATGAAGTACTTTTTTGCTCTATTTCTACTAGGATTGTAACTACGTTCAACATGTTATTAATATCTTGACCTCCCATTTCGTACCAGAGCAATGATATATGATGTCCTGCTGTATAACTTATATTGGCGTTTACTTCCTTCAACACACATGTCAGCTTTATACATTCTAACTACTGACGATGAAAATAGAAGCTATGATAGAGACACTGCCACTGTTAAGTTATGTTACGTATATATTACGTTCAGATGGAACAGTAAATTTTAATTGTTAATTGTTTGTCCGAAGGAATTTTTATAAACATTAGATTTTCAATTTTGTTTAAAGATATTAGATTTTTTTTTTGTTTACCGTACCGTGGAGAATGACATGGTCGCATCTCTGCTTTCTTGTTGACGTTATGGGGGAGTGGTCACTTAATCTCGACGACACTGTTGTGCTCACCTGTTCGTTCAGGGAAGATGCATCGTAATTCTACACGGTAAAGCAAATGTTTATCTTTATCGTCGTTGTTATTATCGTCTCCCATTATATCATTCGTGTGGCAGTATACCCTTGTATGCGGTGGACGTGAGCCGTGCATGGCTTTCGTAAGATCCATTTCAACCACCACTGGCTCGTTCATGTATGGTTCCACTTGGTAGTATGAGGTTCGTTAGGCGAGTTTCATGAACCGCTTGAATTGTGTTGACCGTGAAACAAAAACCAGTGTCATATAATTTTTGTATTTAGAGGGAAGTAGGAAGGTGATATTTTGCGAAAAAGAAAGTTTCTTTTAATTAAAAAAATTTGTCTTTTACAGGTACGTTGGTGGCTGAGGGTAACACCATACCGAGAAGACGGAAGGGAGCGCTACGTTAAGTATTGGTTTTATTCGGTTCGTTGCGTCATCCTCCAGTGAATGACTTTGTTTATTATAGAAACTGACAGTGTTACATCTATTTGGTACAACGGTCAATCAGGTCGTGCTCACAAAGGTATATGAACATAGTCAAAAGGTCATCACATCCGCCCAGTATGGGTGCTAATTGTTAAGTGGGAACTAATACAGAATGGACTAGACTGATACATCAGCACTCGAGAAAAAAAAAAAAATGTATTTTCGCGTAGAATTAAGGAACGTAGGATAATTGTTTATAATTTTCACAATTATAAGCACTTGGAGATGATGATAGAGCTGTTTATGGAAGGTCGCGCTGGCATCTAGTCTATAGTCTCTGGTTTTGGGACACTCCTTCAGATAATGGTGGAGTGTTTGCTTTTCGTGCTGGGTACATAGCCGACACCTGGTATGCACCGGTCTTGGAGCTTCTGTCACCTCCCTGAGGTAGGGGTAACCCATCCTCATCCTGGCGATCGCGGTCTGTGCGCGTCTTCCTCGATTTTTCTTGTGGTCAGTGTTATGGCTGTTCTGAGACGCGGAAATAGTGTGTTGCAGAGTCTTGCTCGCAGGAGTGTCAGCAATAACTCGTTGTCTGCATACTTGCCTGCAGTCTCGTGCCCAGGATTCTGGAGATATGTTGGACGGAGAGGTGAGCATCACGGTGTATCTGATCTCTGGTGGTGGTGAGGTTAGCTATATGATCCGCTACCTAGTGTCTTGTGATGCCAGCGTGAAAGGGGGAGGCCCATGTAAAGGAGATTTTTTGATCCACTTCCCCAGCTTCGGCGAGAAGTAAGAGACGTCAGAGCAGATATACTGTGTGACACGACGGCCGTGGTGTGCCCGAGATTCTTGGCCTCTCTCACAGCCAGGAAGATTGCTAGAGTCTCGGACGTTGTGGTGGAGGAGTTGTCTGGCAGACAGACAGCGAAAACCTACTCTGGTGTGCTCGAGTTTGCTCAGTAGTGGACCACGCCCGACTCGGCGCGACTATCCTCATGTAGCCTACCATCACAGTAGAGAATGTCATGTGGTTCAAAGGGTCCTGAAGTGTACTATAAAAGTGGAATTTCATGGACTGTAAATTCGTGCCGTGTTTGTTGTTCTGTAAACTCATTATATGGGTTTCTGGGGCTGTGATAATCCATGGTGGCGGTGGTTGAAGGGAAACGGTTGGTGCTAGAAACATCTGAACCTGAAGTGAATTCTTTTTTCTTTTAATGGTTCTGACCCACCCAGGTCGTCGTAGTATTACGTTAGCTTTCATCTACCAGTTGGGATGTGGTTACCTCTCTGTTGCTGGGTAGTCTAAACATTCTAAGGAAACGAGTCGGAGCCATTTGAGTGACTCTGTGAAGGGAAGTAGACCCAGCTCAAGCCTTAAGGCATGAAGTTTGACATTACGAGTACAGCCAAGGATAATCCTCATTGCCTCATTAATCTCGATTTGATTCAGCTGCTTAAGAGAAAGCATAAGTAGCGTAGGCTCTCAGTAATCGAGGATGGACCTAATACGTGAGGTTTACAGTAGTTTGAGCATAGGTATAGACGAGCCAATGAAGCCACATGCTACTACTCGCATGCAGTGTAAACGCTGCACACAGCTGTTTTTTTATGCGTTCGAGCCCCATACGGTTCTCCTCGGGCTGGTGTCCTACATGTAGCCCTAAATATATATAGGTTAGCACTTCCTCAAGGATGTGTTCCTGTAGGTAGAATGTTGGATGCTGATCTCCAGGTGTTATTAACTTGATTTTTTGAGGGACAGTAACCAGTCCTAGTTCACTGCAACAACTGTCTAAAATATTTAGGGATGTCACTTTGGAGTGCAAAGTTGTACACTGAATAAGTATGTCGGTTGCGTAAATATGAATCTGACATCTATCGAGGAAACGTTGAGTTGCGACTCCCTTCATCAGGATATTGAAAAGTATGGGACTAAGGACTCCCCCTTGTGGAGTTCTTCGGTCATTGGTCCTGGTGTGTGAAAGGTGGCCCTAGAATAAAGCAGCATTGGTTTTATTAGTCATGTAGTCTCGAGTAATGTGAAGAAGAGACCCAGAGATATGTCGGGATAAGTGGTGAAGGATAACTGTACGGCTCATTCTATCAAAGGCCCCTTTCAAATCCACAAAGATATTGTATTTCCCATGTGGATTGGATGGTAAGGATTGCATACAAACGTGTGTCCCTTTACCCTTTATGAAGCCTGATAGTTTTGGACTAAATGGGTCGCCTATCAGATACAACAGACGATTGAGGATCATCCTCTCATATGTTTTACAGAGGCAAGAGGTCAGGGACATTGGGCGGTGTTCGCTATGTTTCCCCGGTTTAGAGACTGGGATAACCATAGCAAGTTTCCATGCCTATGGAGACTTTTGTTCCTCCCACACGAGGTTGGACAGTTATAAAGGTTGATTGCTGGGTACTTCAGTGAGTACTCAACCTGTGATACCGTCCTTACCTGGAGCAGTCGATTCCCCGTTTTTTATGCTGAAATAAAGTTGCTCCTCAGTGAATGGTATGGTGTCTGAGGAATGAGGGATGTTGCATGCTCTGTGCACGTCAGCTGTTCTAGCAGGAGCCAGGTCATCAGGAATGCCTTTAACTGTGGCACGGAGGATATCGACGGAGGATGCTGGTGACCAGGGTAGGGTGAGCGCCTCAGTTGTGGATGCAGGGTTGGGGTACCTGTTTGCAGGTGTGGTGCGTTTGTGGATTGGCTTGACTTTCTTCCAAACTCTACTCAGAATCACGAGTCAAAGATTTAACGAAGTTTCCCCATTCCCTCTCTTTAACCATCTGGTTTAAGGCAAGGAGTTGGTCTGCTGGTCCCCATTTGACTTGACAAATGGGGACTGTGAATCACTGTAGTGACGTAGTAATGATGCAGCAGTGGTCTTGTGTATATATATATATATATATATATATATATATATATATATATATATATATATATATATATATATATATATATATTCCTATGAGTCCACGGGGAAAATGAAACACGATAAGGTTCCCAAGTGCACTTTCGTGTAATAATTACATCATCAGGGGAGGCACAAGAGAGAAATATAAGTAAGTTGATATACATCGAAGAGACGAAGCTAGGACGCCATTTGGTAAACATATGATTGTCCAAAACAAACAACGAGCGTTCATAAATTAATCATTTTACAAATTTGATCGACAATAAAGTTATCTAATTTGTATAGACCATCACTAATATCAAGATTATAATTCTTTGTGTATTTGATAAAAGATTCAGTGATATTTCTCTTGGTAATAGAGTTAGTTAATAATGATTGTCCAAAACATACAACGAGCGTTCATAAACTTATTCTAAAAATTTTATCAAGAATAAAGTTATCTGATTTGTATAGACCATCACTAATATTAAGATTATAATTCTTTGTATATTTAGTAATAGAAGATTCAGTAATATTTCTCTTGGTAATAGAGTTAGAGTTAATAACTGAGATGGCGTTACTCCAGTCAATACAATGATCGTAGTTTTTAACGTGATTAAACAAGGCATTTGATTCTTGTCCCGTTCTTATACTATATTTATGTTGCTTAAGTCTAACAGAAAGATCCTTACCAGTCTGCCAAACATAAGATTTATCACATTTTCCACAAGGCACTTTATAGATGCATCCAAGAGAATTTTCTGGTGAATTCCTGATTAAGATATTCTTTATAGTATTATTGTTGCTAAAGCGTCCTAGCTTCGTCTCTTCTATGCATATCAACTGACTTATATTTCTCTCTTGTGTGTCCCCTGATGATGTAATTATTATACGAAAGTGCATTTGGGAACCTTATCGTGTTTCATTTTCCCCGTGGACTCATAAGGAATATCTTGATCGCGCAAAATTGTGATCCTTCCCAATATATATATATATATATATATATATATATATATATATATATATATATATATATATATATATATATCCTAGCCTGAGTCAGGTACCCGTTTTATAAACGAACCAAACCCTATGGTTAGTTGAAGAGCTGAGTTGACTGTGGACCCACCTCTACAACCAGAATTCGAACCCTGAGCGATCCGTGAATACGTCAGTCAGGAACGTGAACCGCTACACCACGTAAGTCCTTAAAGTCCCTCTAACCTTGTAAATTGCAGTAGTACTTATTGGAGGACAGCAGGAGCGACCAATCTGGGGTAAATAGATTACGAGAGTCGTAAAGTGAGAGTGACTTAGGAGACGACGTCATGTAGAACATACCACTGGAACGTCATGTGTGGGAAGAACCATGTGGGAGGCCAGTGGTGACACCACCTTCAAGGACATGGACTATGAGATGCTGAGGAAGATGTACTCGACGTGTCCTCGACCTTAAGTGGACTGTGCCGTAACGGTCTGGTCTCCTTACCAGAGGAGCCACACAGGACCGCTGGAAAGGATCGAAAGGCGTGGATCAAGATTGTTGGCATGAGCAACATGAGAGGAGGAGGAGGAGGAGGACATATCTCGACCTGCTCACTCTGGAAGAAAGGGAGATAAGGAAAGCCATGGTATGTACATGAGGTTTCCCAAGAACTCGTGACGATGTTAACAGAAAACAGTTGAGGTTAAAAGAGAGTCCAGAACAGGAGGGACACCTGGAATTTAGGGTAAAGAAGTGTGAGGAGGGACGTGAGGAAGAGCAGTACGGAGGGACGTGAGGAAGAGCAGTACGGAGGGACGTGAGGAAGAGCAGTACGGAGGGGCGTCAGGAAGGGTAGTACGGATTGACGTGAGAAAGAGCAGTAAGGAGGGACGTGAGGAAAGGTATGGAGGGATGTGAGGAAATAAATTGTGGGACGTGAGGCCAGATTTCTTCAGCAGTAGAGTTGTGGGCTACTGGATGAAACTAAGCCAAAGGAAAGTAGAGCTCACTGGGTAATTCAAAAGCTTATTGATATAAGGATAAGAAACGGGGTCTCACGAATGTAAATCTCTCTCTCTCTCTCTCTCTCTCTCTCTCTCTCTCTCTCTCTCTCTCTCTCTCTCTCTCTCTCTCTCTGCATGCATAGTTATGAAGTCCGATAATTGATAGCAAGCACACTGGAGTCCATGGTGTAGTGGTTAGCGTTACTGACCATACGTCGGTACGTGCCCGCATGGTTCCGAATCCTGGGCCCGGCCGTTGGCCCACATCCAACCAATGTGTTCATCCATCTCTCAGGACTGGTCGATAAATGGATACCTAGATTAGGCAAGGTATATAGATGCAAGTTAAAGAAGTGGAGCAACATGAGGCATGTTTCTCCCCGTATTACACAGGTGATATCACACACACACACACACCTACGCGCTCTCTCTCTCTCTCTCTCTCTCTCTCTCTCTCTCTCTCTCTCTCTCTCTCTCTCTCTCTCTCTCTCTCTCTCTAACACACACACACACACACACACACAAAACTACAGCAGTAAGGACCTCGCACTCTCCGGGATGATGACCTGTATAGTCAGCATGTACGTCGCTGATAAATACAGTTAGTGCTCTACTCTCCTGGTCTTTCTCCCCTTTCGTCCACCGTCCATTGGGTGTTCGACCCCGGGGCCTTTGTGCAGCAGTCATCCCCCAGCCACCGTACAATAACCCGGACCCCAGCAGCCAACAGCCTACGTGGGGAAAATTATTAGATGTTTGGGGAAACTTTGTGTAGTGGAAAAAAGAATATTTGTATGGCGGGCCCTTCTAGAAAAAAGAGGCTGTGGTTATTTCCACGTGTCGCTGGAAAATTCAATATTCCCTTTGCTCAGCTGGTGGTGTATGTGGTGGAGATGTGTTTGATGACCCTTTGTGTGTTACGGGGAGAGCATTTTACACCCGTGTGACTTCGTTTCTAAGCCATGTATACATGTCCCATAACTTCCCTCCTGTTTATGTATAACCAGCTACACAGACACGCCAGCCTTAGTCGCTAAAGGAAGAATGAACATCTGGGTTGTGTGTGGGTTCACTTCCATGCTCAGGATTCGAACTCGTATTTCTGGATACCTATGTGTGTCACCTTCACTATGGCTGTATGATACGTGTCCTCTCCACACTCGCAGCTTGGAAGTGATACAGTCAATGGCAGCGTCTCCGTGTGTCTGTCCTCAGTATTCCATGCATCATTGTTGACGACGACATCCCCCTCCCAACTCCTAAACTGCCACCACAACCACTACTACAACCACCACAACCGATCCTTCAAGAGCTATAAACCCAACAATGTACTTTAAAAACATATCATGAATATTTATTTTTCGATGGCCTGACATGTTGCTTGTGATCCTCCCGGAGATTCTACAGAACGAATGAAGTGTTAACATGTTGAGAGTTAGGGGCAAATAGGTACATAGGAACGGAAGGAACGAGAAGAATTAGGGAAGAGAATGTGTGAAAAGTTATGAGATGGATGATTAAACTTATGAACAACTTCAGGAAGTTAGGGAATGCCTGTGGATGTGGGCAGGGGCAAGTAGTAGTAGTTATCTTTAGGGAGAACAATGGTAGATAGGCCTTCGATCGTTTAAGGTTGTGTCACCACGAGGAAGGTGGTGTCTGGTGTGGTCTAGGGTTGAAAGGAATCGTGGATTGGGTATCGTACAAGCAGTGTACTGTACAGGGAGGGCGAGGAAGGGTGTGTATAACCTGCAGACGGAGGCGGGGGAGGAGGGAAGGTTGTTCATGGCAGACGGCACTGGAGGGTGGCCGCAGGTGGTGGTGCAACAGCTGGTGACGTGGGCCTCCACGCACACGCACACTTAGACGGACAGACGCCTCAAAATGTGTCGGCAAAATTCGGAAAAAATGAATTGGAGCGATACAGTCAGGAAACACTTTACCTAATGGACACAAGACTGAAATGTTTGTACTATTTGAAGAAAAAAAGACATCGGGTTCGCGTCTGGAAGTTTTTAGAATGAAATACAGGAGTCCCACCATAGGCTACTTGGATGCGAGGTATCATTATAACTACGACACGCACATACGTCATTAGTGGTCAGGTCTCCACCAAGACTTGATGAAAGGTGCTGGTGAGGATCATCCTCCAACATACAAATATCGGATTCCGTTACTCTGTGCATGTATGCAGGCGTCCCCTCACTGGTGAACTACGTCCGGTGTCGTATCGTTATTTCTCATCTCATCTCGCTACAAACCATCAAGTCTTGTGTCATCTAGCCTTCCGTGTGCTCCTGTGGACTGTCCTGAAGCAAAGATCACACCGCTAGTGTGAAATCACCTCTGGTGAGGCTGTATCATCGTCCGTTCACGAGAGAGACTACAGTCTCGTCAAGGACTTATTGCTTCAGGGAAGTCCATCCTGTCCCTGCTGCTGAGTGTAGCGCCGCCTCGGAGCTGCAGGAGCACCTAGAAGAGGGGTACTGGAATAGCTTCCAGGATCCTCTCAGAAGAAGATCTTGGTGTAATGATGTTAATGGTAATCATATCAATAATGATTTATCTTTAGGCCTCCAGTTATGATAATCTCGCCTTCCTTTGTACTAACGTGTCAGTATAGCGTCATCACCATACCATCATCGCCACACTATCATCACCATACCAGTGTCACCATTACCCTCACCACAACTGTCTTGTTTCCTGGTCTGGCACCATCAAGTATAGATCTTGTCCTCCAACAGATGACAGCTTCATAGACCTTCAGTTTTCAGATATCTGTTACTTCCTTGTCCTCCTGTGTACTTTTGTGTACACAGCTGCTGAACACATCCTCGCCTGCTTCTGTGCTCTTCTGGACATTTTACATACGTAGTGTATGTACTGGCACTTCCTCCAGGTTCTTAAACATGTTATTATTCACATCCTTTTTTCTATGCCTCCTCCCCCATTTCTCCCACAGCTTTCTCTTCTCCTCCTGCTTCTCTTCTTCTGCCTCTTATTTTTGTCTCATTCAGTTGTCATTCCTCAGTCCCCCCATCTCATCTTCTTTCTAAGAATTACCTCCAGTGAGCTTAGTAACTTAATATATCAAATTAACGTCATAAGTTTGTCCTTTAGAGATAACTTTACAAGTAAAGAAAAGTTTCTTCTGATGGAGGTAGGGGGGCTGCATACGTATGGATGCCAAAATGTAGATAGTTACCTGATGAAATGATATATAAAGTGCTTGATCGCCGTTTCCCATGTTAGTGAGGTAGCGTCAGAAACAGAAGAAAGGACGCATTCGCTCCTATCCATTCTCTAGCAGTCATATGTAATGCACTGAAACCACAGCTCCCTATCCGGGCCCCACTGACCTTTCCATGGTATACCCTAGATGCTTCACATGCCCCGTTTCAGTTCGTAGACCCCAGTATACCACAACGTTCCGGTTCACTTTCCCGTGCACGCCTTTCACCTTCCTGCACGTTCAGGCTCTGGTCGCTCAAAATCTTTTTCACTCCATCCTCCCATCTCCAATTTGTTCTCCCTGTTTTCCTTGTTCTCTCCACTTGTCACATATATCCTCTTTGTCAACCTTTCCCCACTCTTTCTCTCCGTATGTCCAAACCATTTCAGCATACGCTTTTTAAATTTCTCAACCACATTGCTTTTATTACCACACATCTCTCTTCCCCTTACATTAGTTACTTGAGTAGATTAAACCACCTTTTACCATACGTTGTCCTCATACATTTCATTTCCAACACATCTACCATCCTCCACCCAACCTTATGTATAGCCCTTGCTTCGCATCTATGTAATATTGTTGGGGCTACTATTCCTTCAAACATACAAATTTTTGCTCTCCCAGAGAGCGTTCTCTTTTCCTACGTATTCTTCAGTGCTGTCAGAACCGTCCCCCCCCCCCTCCCCCATGACTTACTTCCGTTTGCATGGTTCCATTCGCTGCCATGTCCACATGTCCACTCTTCGATATCTAAAACACTTCTTCCTCTAATTTTTCTATGTTCAGACTCACCTCGACTAACTAGACCCTCAACCCTGCTGGACCCAATGACCTTGCTCTTATCCACATTCACTCTCAGCTTTCTCTTTTCACACACCCTTTCAAACTCTGTCGCTAACTTCTGCAGTTCTTAATTCTAATCTGACGCCAGTGTTGTATCATCAGCAAACAGCAACTGACTCGTGGGTGTATGTGTGTGTGTATATATATATATATATATATATATATATATATATATATATATATATATATATATATATATATATATATATTTATTTATTTTGCTTTGTCGCTGTCTCCCGCGCCTGCGAGGTAGCGCAAGGAAAGAGACGAAAGAAATGGCCCAACCCACCCCCACACACATGCACACACACACACGTCCACACACCCAAACATACACACCCACACATCCCAACGTACACACATATATACACACACAAACACACACATGCACACAATTCACACTGTCTGCCCCTACTCAGCCCCATCGCCACCCCGCCACACACGGAATAACACCCCCCTCCCCCCTCATGTGCGTGAGGCAGCGCCAGGAAAAGACAACAAAGGCCCCATTCTCTCACACTCAGTCTCCAGCTGTCATGCGAAACCACAGCTCCCTTTCCACATCCAGGCCCCACAGAACTTTCCATGGTTTACCACAGACGCTTCACATGCCCTGATTCAATCCATTGACAGCACGTCGACCCCGGTATGCCACATCGTTCCAGTTCACTCTATTCCTTGCCCGCCTTACACCCTCCTGTATGTTCAGGCCCCGATCACTCAAAATCTTTTTCACTCCATCTTTCCACCTCCAATTTGGTCCCCCACTTCTTCTCGTTCCCTCTACCTCTGACACATATATCCTCTTGGCCAATCTTTCTTCACTCATTCTCTCCATGTGCCCAAACCATTTCAAAACACCCTCTTCTGCTCTCTCAACCACGCTCTTTTTATTTCCACACATCTCTCTTACCCTTACATTACTTACTCGATCAAACCACCTCTCACCACATATTGTCCTCAAGCATCTCATTTCCAGCACATCCATCCTCCCGCGCACAACTCTATCCGTAGCCCACGCCTCGCAACCATACAACATTGTTGGAACCACTATTCCTTCAAACATAGCCATTTTTACTTTCGGAAATAATGTTCTCGACTTCCACACATTCTTCAAGGCTCCCAGGATTTTCGCCCCCTCCCCCACCCTATGATATACTTCCGCTTCCATGGTTCCATCCGCTGCCAGATCCACTCCCAGATATCTAAAACACTTTACTTCCTCCAGTTTTTCTCCATTCAAACTTACCTCCCAATTGACTTGACCCTCACCCCTACTGTACCTAATAACCTTGCTCTTATTCACATTTACTCTTAACTTTCTTCTTTCACACACTTTACCAAACTCAGTCACCAGCTTCTGCAGTTTCTCACATGAATCAGCCACCAGCGCTGTATCATCAGCGAACAACAACTGACTCACTTCCCAAGCTCGCTCATCCCCAACAGACTGCATATATATATATATATATATATATATATATATATATATATATTTTTTTTTTTTTTTTCTTTTTTTCATACTTTGTCGCTGTCTCCCGCGTTTGCGAGGTAGCGCAAGGAAACAGACGAAAGAAATGCCCCCCCCCCCCCATACACATGTACATACGTCCACACACGCAAATATACATACCTACACAGCCTTCCATGGTTTACCCCAGACGCTTCACATGCCTTGATTCAATCCACTGACAGCACGTCAACCCCTGTATACCACATCGCTCCAATTCACTCTATTCCTTGCCCTCCTTTCACCCTCCTGCATGTTCAGGCCCCGATCACACAAAATCTTTTTCACTCCATCTTTCCACCTCCAATTTGGTCTCCCACTTCTCCTCGTTCCCTCCACCTCCGACACATACATCCTCTTGGTCAATCTTTCCTCACTCATTCTCTCCATGTGCCCAAACCATTTCAAAACACCCTCTTCTGCTCTCTCAACCACGCTCTTTTTATTTCCACACAACTCTCTTACCCTTACGTTACTTACTCGATCAAACCACCTCACACCACACATTGTCCTCAAACATCTCATTTCCAGCACATCCATCCTCCTGCGCACATCTCTATCCATAGCCCACGCCTCGCAACCATACAACATTGTTGGAACCACTATTCCTTCAAACATACCCATTTTTGCTTTCCGAGATAATGTTCTCGACTTCCACACATTTTTCAAGGCTCCCAAAATTTTCGCCCCCTCCCCCACCCTATGATCCACTTCCGCTTCCATGGTTCCATCCGCTGACAGATCCACTCCCAGATATCTAAAACACTTCACTTCCTCCAGTTTTTCTCCATTCAAACTCACCTCCCAATTGACTTGACCCTCACCCCTACTGTACCTAATAACCTTGCTCTTATTCACATTTACTCTTAACTTTCTTCTTCCACACACTTTACCAAACTCAGTCACCAGCTTCTGCAGTTTCTCACATGAATCAGCCACCAGCGCTGTATCATCAGCGAACAACAACTGACTCACTTCCCAAGCTCTCTCATCCCCAACAGACTTCATACTTGCCCCTCTTTCCAGGACTCTTGCATTTACCTCCCTAACAACCCCATCCATAAACAAATTAAACAACCATGGAGACATCACACACCCCTGCCGCAAACCTACATTCACTGAGAACCAATCACTTTCCTCTCTTCCTACACGTACACATGCCTTACATCCTCGATAAAAACTTTTCACTGCTTCTAACAACTTTCCTCCCACACCATATATTCTTAATACCTTCCACAGAGCATCTCTATCAACTCTATCATATGCCTTCTCCAGATCCATAAATGCTACATACAAATCCATTTGCTTTTCTAAGTATTTCTCACATACATTCTTCAAAGCAAACACCTGATCCACACATCCTCTACCACTTCTGAAACCGCACTGCTCTTCCCCAATCTGATGCTCTGTACATGCCTTCACCCTCTCAATCAATACCCTCCCATATAATTTACCAGGAATACTCAACAAACTTATACCTCTGTAATTTGAGCACTCACTCTTAACCCCTTTGCCTTTGTACAATGGCACTATGTACGCATTCCGCCAATCCTCAGGCACCTCACCATGAGTCATACATACATTAAATAACCTTACCAACCAGTCAACAATACAGTCACCCCCCTTTTTAATAAATTCCACTGCAATACCATCCAAACCTGCTGCCTTGCCGGCTTTCATCTTCCGCAAAGCTTTTACTACCTCTTCTCTGTTTACCAAATCATTTTCCCTAACCCTCTCACTTTGCACACCACCTCGACCAAAACACCCTATATCTGCCACTCTGTCATCAGACACATTCAACAAACCTTCAAAATACTCATTCCATCTCCTTCTCACATCACCGCTACTTGTTATCACCTCCCCATTTACGCCCTTCACTGAAGTTCCCATTTGCTCCCTTGTCTTACGCACCCTATTTACCTCCTTCCAGAACATCTTTTTATTCTCCCTAAAATTTACTGATAGTCTCTCACCCCAACTCTCATTTGCCCTTTTTTTCACCTCTTGCACCTTTCTCTTGACCTCCTGTCTCTTTCTTTTATACGGGAGCGGGGGGCCGGAAATCCTCCCCTCCTTGTATTAACTTTCTAAAATGGGAAACAGAAGAAGGAGTCACGCGGGGAGTGATCATCCTCCTCGAAGGCTCAGAGTGGGGTGCCTAAATGTGTGTGGATGTAACCAAGATGTGAAAAAAGGAGAGATAGGTAGTATGTTTGAGGAAAGGAACCTGGATGTTTTGGCTCTGAGTGAAACGAAGCTCAAGGGTAAAGGGGAAGAGTGGTTTGGAAATGTCTGGGGAGTGAAGTCAGGGGTTAGTGAGAGGACAAGAGCAAGGGAAGGAGTAGCAATACTCCTGAAACAGGAGTTGTGGGAGTATGTGATAGAATGTAAGAAAGTAAATTCTCGATTAATATGGGTAAAATTGAAAGTTGATGGAGAGAGGTGGGTGATTATTGGTGCATATGCACCTGGGCATGAGAAGAAAGATCATGAGAGGCAAGTGTTTTGGGAGCAGCTGAATGAGTGTGTTAGCGGTTTTGATGCACGAGACCGGGTTATAGTGATGGGTGATTTGAATGCAAAGGTGAGTAATGTGGCAGTTGAGGGAATAATTGGTATGCATGGGGTGTTCAGTGTTGTAAATGGAAATGGTGAAGAGCTTGTAGATTTATGTGCTGAAAAAGGACTGATGATTGGGAATACCTGGTTTAAAAAGCGAGATATACATAAGTATACTTATGTAAGTAGGAGAGATGGCCAGAGAGCGTTATTGGATTACGTGTTAATTGACAGGCGTGCGAAAGAGAGACTTTTGGATGTTAATGTGCTGAGAGGTGCAACTGGAGGGATGTCTGACCATTATCTTGTGGAGGCTAAGGTGAAAATTAGTATGGGTTTTCAGAAAAGAGGAGTGAATGTTGGGGTGAAGAAGGTGGTGAGAGTGAGTGAGCTTGGGAAGGAGACCTGTGTGGGGAAGTACCAGGAGAGACTGTGTACAGAATGGAAAAAGGTGAGAACAATGGAAGTAAGGGGAGTGGGGGAGGAATGGGATGTATTTAGGGAATCGGTGATGGATTGCGCAAAAGATGCTTGTGGCATGAGAAGAGTGGGAGGTGGGCTGTTTAGAAAGGGTAGTGAGTGGTGGGATGAAGAAGTAAGAGTATTAGTGAAAGAGAAGAGAGAGGCATTTGGACGATTTGTGCAGGGAAAAATATATATATATATATATATATATATATATATATATATATATATATATATATATATAATATATATATATATATATATATATATATATATATATATATATTTCCGTAGGTCAGTTGATGATAACAATATGAGAAAAAACGAAACACGATAAGTCTCAAGTGCGCTTTTGTGTGATTGATACATCATCAGGGGAGATGCAAGAATGAGCTCGTATCACCCCTTACGATTTATTAACCGCACGAAACTGCACTCAAGACATATCGTGTTCTCATTCTTCCTCGTGGTTGTCAGCATATATATTTTACGATCTCGGGTGAAATCATCGAAATCTGCTTGCTTATAGTAGTTTTGCTAACTGAGTGAGCACCAGCAACCCGACTCAGTGTGCCTCAGGCCGTTTTGAGGGAATGATGTTCTTTTCCTGGCCGCTACTTAAGTTTAGGAATATTGCATCTGGGCGTTGTATTTCTTTCACCTGTGTGTCAAGGTGGTAGGCTCTTGCATTTTTCAGGAGAGAGCCCAAATTGCCTCGTTGAAGCAAGAAAGTGTGGGTGCAGGTGAGATTTCTAGGCGTATTGGGCTCTGAGAACGCACGATCAGGCGGCTGCTTCCTGCAGCACCTCATCAGTGACTCGCCTCATTCAGAAGATCAGGACCGTATGGACCCAAAACACGGACCTAGAATACTCCAGGAACCTTGTCAGTTCTACGCCCAGACGTCTGCAGATGCCAAACGAGAGATGACAAGGTACTAAAATGTGAGTGTGATTTCGCCTATAAAAGTGTATGGAGAGGCGGATAAGTTTTTTGTGGATGTGAAGAGGAAGGTGCAAGGGTTGAAAAAGATGGCAAATGAGAGTTGGGTGAGAGAATATCTTTAAACTTTAGGGTGAATAAAAAGATTTTTTTGAGGTAAATCACGTGCGTAAGACGAGAGGAGAAATGGAATCATTGGTGAAGGAAGTAATAACAGGTAGTGATGAAGTGAGGAGGAGATGGAGAGAGTATTTTAAAGGTTTGTTGAATGTGTTTGATGATAGAGTGGCAGATTTAGGGTGTTTTGGTCGGGGTGGTGTGCGAAGTGAGAGGGGCCAGGGAGAATGGTTTGTTTAAGGTGGAAGAGATTTGCTGCAGAATTTATTAAAAAAAGGGTGACTGTGTTGTTGGTTGGTTTGTAAGGATATTCAAAGTATGTGTAGACCATGAAGTGCATGAGGATTGGCGGAAGGCATGCATAGTGCCATTCTACAAAGGCAAAGAGAAAGGTTTATGGTATATGTGGAAGAGTATATGGTATGGGGTAAGTTGCTAGAAGTAGTGAAATTTTTTTTACCATGGATGTAAGGCATGTGTACGAGGAGGAAGAAAGAGAGTGATTGGTTCCCAGTTGAGGTCTATCTGCGACAGGGGTGTGTGATGTCTCCATGGTTGTTTGATTTGTTTATTTATGGGGTGGTTAGGGAAGTAAGTGCAAGAGTTTTGGAGAGAGGGGCGAGTATGCAGTCTGTTTGGGATGAGAGGACCTGGGAAGTGAGTCAGTTGTTCACTGATGATACAACTCTTGTGGCTGATTCGAGTGAAAAATTGCAAAAGTTTGGTGACTAAGTTTGGAGAAGTGTGTGAAAGAAGAAAGCTGAGAATGAATGAATGAGCGAGGTAATTAGGTACATTAGGGTTGAGGGACATGTTAATTGGCATGTAAGTTTGAATGGAGAAAAATTGGAGGAAGTGAAGTGTTTTAGATATCTGGGAGTGGACTTAGCAGCAAATGGAATCATGGAAGCGGAAGCGAGTCAGAGGGTGGGGCAGAGGGCGAAGGTTCTGGGAGTGATAATGTGTGGAAGGAGAGAACGTTATCTCGGAGAGCAGAAATGGATATATTTGAAGGAATAGTAGTCCCAACAATATGGTTGCGAGGCATGGGCTGAAAGGGTTGAACGGATGAGGGTGGATGTGTTGGAAATGTTTGAGGACAATTTGTTATGTGAGGTGATTTGATCGAGTAAGTAATGAAAGGGTAAGAGAAATGTGTGAAAATAAAAAGATTGTGGTTGAGAGAGCAGAAGAGGTTGTGTTGAAATGGTTTGGCCATATGGAGAGAATGAGTGAGGAAAGATTGACAAAGAGGATTATACGTGTCAGAGGTGGAGGGAACAAGAAGCGGGAGACCAAATTGGAGGTGCAAGGATGGAGTGAAAAAGATTTTGAGCTATTGGTACCTGTACATACAAGAGGGTGAGTGGCTTGCAAGGAATAGAGTGAATTGGAACCATGAAGTATACCGGGGTCGACGTGCTGTCCGTGGACTGAACTAGGGCATCTTAAACGTGTGCGGTAAACCATGGAAAATTTTGTGGGGCCTGGATGTGGACAGGGAGCTGTGGTTTCGGTGCATTACACATGGCAGCTAGGGACTTAGTGTGAACGAATGTGGCATTTTTTTTTTCTTTTCCTGGCGCTACCTCGCTGAAGCAGTGGGTAGCGATGCTGTTTCCTGTGAGCCAGGGTGGCGCCAGGAGTGGATGAAGGCAAGCAAGTATATATATATATATATATATATATATATATATATATATATATATATATATATATATATATATATGTCTGTGTATGTATATGTATGTATATGTGCGTGTATGGACGTTAGTGTGTGTGTGTATATATATATATATATATATATATATATATATATATATATATATATATATATATACTCATGCTTGCTCCCCTTCATCCATTCTCCCCGCCACCCCACTGAACAGGAGACAGCATCGTCACTGTGTCAGTGATGTAGCGCCAGGAAACTGACAAAGACAGGCCACATCCGCTCACATCCGTACACGAGCTGTCATGTGTAATGCGCAGAAACCATAACTCCCTGTTCACATCCAGGACCCATAGACCTTCCCATGGTTTACCTCGGACTTTTCAAATACCCTGGTTCAGTCTATTGACGGTATGATGACCCTAGTATGCCACATCGTTTTAATTCGCTCAGTTCCGTGCACGCCTTTCCACATACCAGCATGGTCAGGCCCCGTTCGCTCAAAATCTTCTTCACCTCATTTGGTCTCCTGTCCTATTTGCTTCCTCCATTTCTGACACATATATCCTCTTGGCCAATCTTTCTTCACTCATTCTCTCCATGTGCCCAAACCATTTCAAAACAACCCTCTTCTGCTCTCTCAACCACGCTCTTTTTATTTCCACACATCTCTCTTACCCTTACATTACTTACTCGATCAAACCACCTCTCACCACATATTGTCCTCAAGCATCTCATTTCCAGCACATCCATCCTCCGCGCACAACTCTATCCGTAGCCCACGCCTCGCAACCATACAACATTGTTGGAACCACTATTCCTTCAAACATAGCCATTTTTACTTTCGGAAATAATGTTCTCGACTTCCACACATTCTTCAAGGCTCCCAGGATTTTCGCCCCCTCCCCCACCCTATGATATACTTCCGCTTCCATGGTTCCATCCGCTGCCAGATCCACTCCCAGATATCTAAAACACTTTACTTCCTCCAGTTTTTCTCCTTTTCAAAACTTACCTCCCAATTGACTTGACCCTCACCCCTACTGTACCTAATAACCTTGCTCTTATTCACATTTACTCTTAACTTTCTTCTTCCACACACTTTACCAAACTCATCACCAGCTTCTGCAGTTTCTCACATGAATCAGCCACCAGCGCTGTATCATCAGCGAACAACAACTGACTCACTTCCCAAGCTCGCTCATCCCCAACAGACTGCATAATATATATATAATATATAATATATAAATATATATATATATTTTTTTTTTTTTTTTTCTTTTTTTCATACTTGTCGCTGTCTCCCGCGTTTGCGAGGTAGCGCAAGGAAACAGACGAAAGAAATGCCCCCCCCCCCCATACACATGTACATACGTCCACACACGCAAATATACATACCTACACAGCCTTCCATGGTTTACCCCAGACGCTAGAGGACTTTTTCACATGCCTTGATTCAATCCACCTGACAGCACGTCACCCCTGTATACCACATCGCTCCAATTCACTCTATTCCTTGCCCTCCTTTCACCCTCCTGCATGTTCAGGCCCCGATCACACAAAATCTTTTTCACTCCATCTTTCCACCTCCAATTTGGTCTCCCACTTCTCCTCGTTCCCTCCACCTCCGACACATATATCCTCTTTGTCAACCTTTCCTCACTCATTCTCTCCATGTGCCCAAACCATTTCAAAACACCCTCTCTGCTCTCTCAACCACGCTCTTTTTATTTCCACACAACTCTCTTACCCTTACGTTACTTACTCGATCAAACCACCTCACACCACACATTGTCCTCAAACATCTCATTTCCAGCACATCCATCCTCCGCGCACAACTCTATCCGTAGCCCACGCCTCGCAACCATACAACATTGTTGGAACCACTATTCCTTCAAACATACCCATTTTTGCTTTCCGAGATAATGTTCTCGACTTCCACCCATTTTTTTCAAGGCTCCCAAAATTTTCGCCCCCTCCCCCACCCTATGATCCACTTCCGCTTCCATGGTTCCATCCGCTGACAGATCCACTCCCAGATATCTAAAACACTTCACTTCCTCCAGTTTTTCTCCATTCAAACTCACCTCCCAATTGACTTGACCCTCACCCCTACTGTACCTAATAACCTTGCTCTTATTCACATTTACTCTTAACTTTCTTCTTCCACACACTTTACCAACACAGTCCACCAGCTTCTGCAGTTTCTCACATGAATCAGCCACCAGCGCTGTATCATCAGCGAACAACAACTGACTCACTTCCCAAGCTCGCTCATCCCCAACAGACTTCATACTTGCCCCTCTTTCCAGGACTCTTGCATTTACCTCCCTAACAACCCATCCATAAACAAATTAAACAACCATGGAGACATCACACACCCCTGCCGCAAACCTACATTCACTGAGAACCAATCACTTTCCTCTCTTCCTACACGTACACATGCCTTACATCCTCGATAAAAACTTTTCACTGCTTCTAACAACTTTCCTCCCACACCATATATTCTTAATACCTTCCACAGAGCATCTCTATCAACTCTATCATATGCCTTCTCCAGATCCATAAATGCTACATACAAATCCATTTGCTTTTCTAAGTATTTCTCACATACATTCTTCAAAGCAAACACCTGATCCACACATCCTCTACCACTTCTGAAACCGCACTGCTCTTCCCCAATCTGATGCTCTGAACGGCTTTCACCCTCTCAATCAATACCCTCACCATATAATTTACCAGGAATACTCAACAAACTTATACCTCTGTAATTTGAGCACTCACTCTTAACCCCTTTGCCTTTGTACAATGGCACTATGTACGCATAATCCGCCAATCCTCAGGCACCTCACCATGAGTCATACATACATTAAATAACCTTACCAACCAGTCAAACAATACAGTCACCCCCCTTTTTAATAAATTCCACTGCAATACCATCCAAACCTGCTGCCTTGCCGGCTTTCATCTTCCGCAAAGCTTTTACTACCTCTTCTCTGTTTACGACCAATCATGTTCCCTAACCCCTCTTCAAGTTGGGTTTTGTGTGTGTCTTTGCACACCACCTCGACCAAAACACCCTATATCTGCCACTCTGTCATCAGACACATTCAACAAACCTTCAAAATACTCATTCCATCTCCTTCTCACATCACCGCTACTTGTTATCACCTCCCCATTTACGCCCTTCACTGAAGTTCCCATTTGCTCCTTGTCTTACGCACCCTATTTACCTCCTTCCAGAACATCTTTTTATTCTCCCTAAAATTTACTGATAGTCTCTCACCCCAACTCTCATTTGCCCTTTTTTTCACCTCTTGCACCTTTCTCTTGACCTCCTGTCTCTTTCTTTTATACGGGAGCGGGGGGCCGGAAATCCTCCCCTCTTGTATTAACTTTCTAAAATGGGAAACAGAAGAAGGAGTCACGCGGGAGTGATCATCCTCCTCGAAGGCTCAGAGTGGGGTGCCTAAATGTGTGTGGATGTAACCAAGATGTGAAAAAAGGAGAGATAGGTAGTATGTTTGAGGAAAGGAACCTGGATGTTTTGGCTCTGAGTGAAACGAAGCTCAAGGGTAAAGGGGAAGAGTGGTTTGGGGAAATGTCTGGGGAGTGAAGTCAGGGGTTAGTGAGAGGACAAGAGCAAGGGAAGGAGTAGCAATACTCCTGAAACAGGAGTTGTGGGAGTATGTGATAGAATGTAAGAAGTAAATTCTCGATTAATATGGGTAAAATTGAAAGTTGATGGAGAGAGGTGGGTGATTATTGGTGCATATGCACCTGGGCATGAGAAGAAAGGATCATGAGAGGCAAGTGTTTTGGGAGCAGCTGAATGAGTGTTTAGTTTTTTTTTATTGAAGTTTAGCGGTTTTGATGCACGAGACCGGGTTATAGTGATGGGTGATTTGAATGCAAAGGTAGTAATGTGGCAGTTGAGGGAATAATTGGTATGCATGGGGTGTTCAGTGTTGTAAATGGAAATGGTGAAGAGCTTGTAGATTTATGTGCTGAAAAAGGACTGATGATTGGGAATACCTGGTTTAAAAAGCGAGATATACATAAGTATACTTATGTAAGTAGGAGAGATGGCCAGAGAGCGTTATTGGATTACGTGTTAATTGACAGGCGTGCGAAAGAGAGACTTTTGGATGTTAATGTGCTGAGAGGTGCAACTGGAGGGATGTCCTGACCATTATCTTGTGGAGGCTAAGGTGAAAATTAGTATGGGTTTTCAGAAAAGAGGAGTGAATGTTGGGGGTGAAGAAGGTGGTGAGAGTGAGTGAGCTTGGGAAGGAGACCTGTGTGGGGAAGTACCAGGAGAGACTGTGTACAGAATGGAAAAAGGTGAGAACAATGGAAGTAAGGGGAGTGGGGGAGGAATGGGATGTATTTAGGGAATCGGTGATGGATTGCGCAAAAGATGCTTGTGGCATGAGAAGAGTGGGAGGTGGGCTGTTTAGAAAGGGTAGTGAGTGGTGGGATGAAGAAGTAAGAGTATTAGTGAAAGAGAAGAGAGAGGCATTTGGACGATTTGTGCAGGGAAAAATATATAAATATATATATATTATATATACTATATATATATATAATATATATATATATATATAATATATATATTATATATATATATATATATAATATATATATATTTCCGTAGGTCAGTTGATGATAACAATATGAGAAAAAACGAAACACGATAAGTCTCAAGTGCGCTTTTGTGTGATTGATACATCATCAGGGGAGATGCAAGAATGAGCTCGTATCACCCCTTACGATTTATTAACCGCACGAAACTGCACTCAAGACATATCGTGTTCTCATTCTTCCTCGTGGTTGTCAGCATATATATTTTACGATCTCGGGTGAAATCATCGAAATCTGCTTGCTTATAGTAGTTTTGCTAACTGAGTGAGCACCAGCAACCCGACTCAGTGTGCCTCAGGCCGTTTTGAGGGAATGATGTTCTTTTCCTGGCCGCTACTTAAGTTTAGGAATATTGCATCTGGGCGTTGTATTTCTTTCACCTGTGTGTCAAGGTGGTAGGCTCTTGCATTTTTCAGGAGAGAGCCCAAATTGCCTCGTTGAAGCAAGAAAGTGTGGGTGCAGGTGAGATTTCTAGGCGTATTGGGCTCTGAGAACGCACGATCAGGCGGCTGCTTCCTGCAGCACCTCATCAGTGACTCGCCTCATTCAGAAGATCAGGACCGTATGGACCCAAAACACGGACCTAGAATACTCCAGGAAACCTTGTCAGTTCTACGCCCAGACGTCTGCAGATGCCAAACGAGAGATGACAAGGTACTAAAATGTGAGTGTGATTTCGCCTATAAAAGTGTATGGAGAGGCGGATAAGTTTTTTGTGGATGTGAAGAGGAAGGTGCAAGGGTTGAAAAAGATGGCAAATGAGAGTTGGTGAGAGAATATCTTTAAACTTTAGGGTGAATAAAAAGATTTTTTTGAGGTAAATCACGTGCGTAAGACGAGAGGAGAAATGGAATCATTGGTGAAGGAAGTAATAACAGGTAGTGATGAAGTGAGGAGGAGATGGAGAGAGTATTTTAAAAAAGGTTTGTTGAATGTGTTTGATGATAGAGTGGCAGATTTAGGGTGTTTTGGTCGGGGTGGTGTGCGAAGTGAGAGGGGCCAGGGAGAATGGTTTGTTTAAGGTGGAAGAGATTTGCTGCAGAATTTATTAAAAAAAGGGTGACTGTGTTGTTGGTTGGTTTGTAAGGATATTCAAAGTATGTGTAGACCATGAAGTGCATGAGGATTGGCGGAAGGCATGCATAGTGCCATTCTACAAAGGCAAAGAGAAAGGTTTATGGTATATGTGGAAGAGTATATGGTATGGGGTAAGTTGCTAGAAGTAGTGAAATTTTTTTTACCATGGATGTAAGGCATGTGTACGAGGAGAAGAAAGAGAGTGATTGGTTCCCAGTTGAGGTCTATCTGCGACAGGGGTGTGTGATGTCTCCATGGTTGTTTGATTTGTTTATTTATGGGGTGGTTAGGGAAGTAAGTGCAAGAGTTTTTGGAGAGAGGGGCGAGTATGCAGTCTGTTTGGGATGAGAGGACCTGGAAGTGAGTCAGTTGTTCACTGATGATACAACTCTTGTGGCTGATTCGAGTGAAAAATTGCAAAAGTTTGGTGACTAAGTTTGGAGAAGTGTGTGAAAGAAGAAAGCTGAGAATGAATGAATGAGCGAGGTAATTAGGTACATTAGGGTTGAGGGACATGTTAATTGGCATGTAAGTTTGAATGGAGAAAAATTGGAGGAAGTGAAGTGTTTTAGATATCTGGGAGTGGACTTAGCAGCAAATGGAATCATGGAAGCGGAAGCGAGTCAGAGGGTGGGGCAGAGGCGAAGGTTCTGGGAGTGATAATGTGTGGAAGGAGAGAACGTTATCTCGGAGAGCAGAAATGGATATATTTGAAGGAATAGTAGTCCCAACAATATGGTTGCGAGGCATGGGCTGAAAGGGTTGAACGGATGAGGGTGGATGTGTTGGAAATGTTTGAGGACAATTTGTTATGTGAGGTGATTTGATCGAGTAAGTAATGAAAGGGTAAGAGAAATGTGTGAAAATAAAAAGATTGTGGTTGAGAGAGCAGAAGAGGTTGTGTTGAAATGGTTTGGCCATATGGAGAGAATGAGTGAGGAAAGATTGACAAAGAGGATTATACGTGTCAGAGGTGGAGGGAACAAGAACTGAGACAAATTGGAGTGCAAGGATGGAGTGAAAAAGATTTTGAGCTATTGGTACCTGTACATAACAAGAGGGTGAGTGGCTTGCAAGGAATAGAGTGAATTGGAACCATGAAGTATACCGGGTCGACGTGCTGTCCGTGGACTGAACTAGGGCATCTTAAACGTGTGCGGTAAACCATGGAAAATTTTGTGGGGCCTGGATGTGGACAGGGAGCTGTGGTTTCGGTGCATTACACATGGCAGCTAGGGACTTAGTGTGAACGAATGTGGCATTTTTTTTTTCTTTTCCTGGCGCTACCTCGCT